>NW_025544831.1:14168-55852 GCF_000150115.1 Histoplasma capsulatum G186AR | reverse complement strand
GCTTTAATAACTGTTAAAATAATATATCAAGCAGATCTCTTCTATATATCTCAGTTATTTGAAAGAAATTTAACTGAGATAATATTCAGAATAACTGTGTTATCTGAAAGGATTATATTATAATACTGCTAACACACCCTCTAAATAACTATTTTTATTTTTATTTAAAAGCTTTAAATAAATCTTTTATTTTTAGATTGAAAAAAGTAACTTTTTTAATAGAATAAAGTTTGATTTTTCAAATAACCCACCCTCTTTTAATTCTCTGCTAAGAGGGTTTTATATAGTTGATGAAAGTGAGAAGATGATTATATTTCCCTTAATTCTTCTCAGTTTCAAACAACTCAACATTCTAATCAAATTCACTTTTAAATATACACTTCTGTCAAGTGATTCCATCAAACAGAAAAAGAACCCCTTCTAAGACGACTCCTCCGCAGCCTTCCGGGCTTTGACACCTCTGGGCTTCTTCGCAGGAGCCTCTTTCTTGGTCTTTTGGGAGGCTCTGAGGGCGCTGGCACGGCTGACGGCGACTGCACGGAGATCAGGGCGGTATCCGCTCTTGGCGGTGGTGTTGGCAACTCCCTTGTAGATTCTGTTTGTATTTTATTTAAACAAAAAAGCGTATCAGCCAATTCATCCTCAGAAGCGAAAAACAAAATCGTGTGCGCTTCCCCATCTCAATTCTTCTCCCTTATCTCCCATGGTCGAGACCAGACGCGTGAAAGGATCAAGCTTACTTTCGGCTGGCAGCAGTGGAACTGTAGGTGTTGGTGATAGCGTTGGAGGCGGGTTTGTTGCTCATGCCTGGCTTCTTGGTGGGAACGGAAACGTTTCCATTCTCAGTGAGATGGATTCCAATGGCCTATATTTCCATCACCAATCACCAAAAATTGTTCAGTCTCATATTATTCACTTCCCCTATAGTAACGCCAATTGTCTGCTGTTTCGTTTTCCTCTGTGAGAAAATTAATGCCCTTACCTTAGAGTTTGCGAAGCCGGCATACTATATATCAGGGAAAGCCGCCACTCGTCAGTTTTGCTCAGGTTACAATACGTAGATACGCATATATAAAGGAGTGCGAACCTTTCGCGAGTGCTTGTTGGCCAGGTTAAGAGGGTCACGGGAGAATTGGCAGCCGGGACGCTTCACCAGGAACGAGTTCTGGGCACCTTTTAACTCAAATCTCACAATCAGTCCACAGCTGCTTCCGGATAGTTCAAAAATCAAGGTAGCAACGTACGGGCAATCTCCCAGACGAGGTCGTCCGAAACGTTAGATCTGCCTGCGTACGACATGATGCGAGTTGGAGGAGTCGAATGGGGTCGAGCAGGTGGGGTGGTGTGAAAGTAGGCTACTTCTTCGTCCTTTTGATCGCGATCAAGTTGTGTGTTCGCAAGTCTTGGCAGTCAAGCCAGCTGTGCCACTTTGGGCTCGCTAAAATATTCGGTTTGGGAACACAGTATTCAATATCGGAATTACTATAATCCGCAAAGACAGATTCTGTTAGGCCGCTGGAGCCGCCTGGCAGCAAAGCCAAAGGTAAAAAATGATATGATGCTATATAATATACAACTGGATTAAAGGGTCTAGCAGAGTAAATATATCATCTATATCAATTTTCAAAATCTCATCTCAGTTAAATTTAGTTTATTTCTACTGAATATGTAGTAATTTTGACTTATTATTCTTCTGTGGTGTATGCCACCCTCTATTATCAAGAATAGTGTACATTACCACACTAGTTATTTTGTATAAGAAGAGCTGCAAAGCCTAGAAGCTTTGAACAGCTCAAGCAATCTTTGAATCATATCTGATAGTATATCTAAATCAAAAAAAGTATACACTTCTGAAAATGTAATAATTCTGTCTATAGACTGGCTGTGTGACCATGCATGGGACTGGGACCAAATTTTTCCTCAGTTCCATTATTAGATATCTTAGTCCTGGTCCCATATAGTGTTTAGCAAATTAGTCACTTTACACTGTTTATATTATAAATCTAGTCCCAGATCATGTTTTACTAATAAATTAGTGATCCTGGTCCCATTTGATCCCATTTTACAAAATGGGACCAAATGGGACCATGATTTACCCTATATAGGTTGGCAGTGATAGATAGGTTGGCAGCGGTAGGTAGGTTGGCAGCGGTAGGTAGGTTGGCGGCGATAGATTAGCAGCGATAGATTAGCAGCGATAGATTAGCAGCGATAGATTAGCAGCGATAGATTAGCAGCGATAGATTAGCAGCGATAGATTAGCAGCGATAGATTAGCAGTGATAGATAGATTGGCAGCAGTAGGTAGATTGGCGGCGGTGGGTAGATTGGCAGCAGTGGGTAGATTGGCAGCAGCACTAAGCAAGATAGAGGTAATATCTCCACCAATCATATCATCAGATTGATGTATTATATAATCATCAGAATGAGATCAAACTTGAGTCAAAATCATAATCAGTTCCAAATCATGTTCTGATTTTGATAGTTAGTTACTTTACATGGAATATCAAGATTTTTTTAGTTTCATTTCACTTATATTTTGATAATTCTAGTCACTTTACACTTTCATTCTGATTCTGATTTCACTAAAATCATGTCAAGAAATGAACTGAGATCAAATCAAATCAAATCAAATGTGTAATTCATGATCTCAGTAGTCAGTCTATCTGTCTATAATATAAGTTGTAGTTATTATATCAGTATAATTATTTCTACTAGACTGGCTGTGTGACTATGCATAAAACTGAAACTAAAATTTTCTTCAGTTTCATTATTAGATATCTTAGTTCTGATTCTATATAATGTTTAGTAAATTAGTCACTTTACACTGTTTATATTATAAATCTAGTCTCAGATTATATTTTACTAATAAATTAGTAATTTTAATCTTATTTAATTTCATTTTATAAAAATGAAATCAAATGAAATTATGATTTACTTTATATAGATTGACAGTGGTGATAGATTAGCAGTGATAGATAGATTGACAGTAATAGATTAGTAGTAATAGATTAGCAGTGATAGATTAGCAGTGATATTATTATTATTATTATTATTCTTCTGTTATACTTATATGCAAGCAGTGCTTATGACAAGTTCTTATGTAATGTTAAATACAGACAAGAGTTGATTATACAGAAGGAATGCTTAGTGTTGAATGATATCAAGAATATAACTAGAATATAGAAAAATTAATGAAAGACAGGATTTGATACATGCAATACAGATTTTCAGCTCAGAAATAATAAGCTAAATCAGATAGTAGATCTGCTCAAAGATATCTACTTGACAAGTTCACATCTCTTTATTTTAGAAGCTGAGAAGTTGGCTCTGAATGTAATATTGTTCTCTGCAGATTTCAAACCCACATATCTTGAGTCTCCATACCAAGATGCTATCTGATGACTGCACTACCCATTCAGCCACCGGGGCAATTAGCAGTGATAGATTAGCAGTGATAGATAGATTGACAGAAATAGATTAACAGTGATAGATTAAAAGTGATAGATTAGCAGTGGTAGATAAATTGACAGTGATAGATTAACAGTAATAGATTAGCAGTGATAGATTAGCAGCAATAGATTAGCAGTAGTAGATAGATTGACAGTAATAAATAGATTAGCAGTGATAGATAGATTGACAGCAGTAGATAGATTAACAGTAATAGATTAGCAGTGATAGATTAGCAGCAATAGATTAGCAGCAATAGATAGATTGATAGCAGTAGATAGATTGACAGTGATAGATTAGCAGTGATAGATTAGCAGCAATAGATTAGCAGTGGTAGATAGATTGACAGCAGTATAGATTAGCAGTGGTAGATAGATTAGCAGCAATAGATAGATTGACAGCAGTATAGATTAGCAGTGGTAGATAGATTAACAGTGATAGATAGAGAATCTAATAGTAAATCATTAGAGTATTGAGCATTAAGTAAGATAGAAGTAATATCTTCATCAATTATATTATCAGATTGATGTATTATATAATCATCAGAATGGAATCAAACTTGAGTCAAAATTATAATCAGTTTCAGATTATATTCTTGTTTTTGATAGTCAGTTACTTTACATAGAATATCAAGATTTTTTAGTCTCATTTCACTTATATTTTGATAATTCTAGTCACTTTACACTTTCATTCTAGTTCTGATTTCACTAAAATCATGCTAAGAAATGAACTGAAATCAAATCAAATCAAATCAAATGTGTAATTTATGATTTCAGCAGTCAGTCTAACTATTTCTGAGTAAATCTTCAGTTTTTTAACTATTTTTTTAGTTCAAGAGCTTCTCAGTAATTTTTATAAATTATATTCTTTTCTCAATCTGAATTCAGATTTTATATTTTTATTTTTTATATAATTTTATTTCAGAAGATTGATACTATTTTCTTATATCTGAAATTATAACAAACTTCTAACTCTTATATAATTATATATCAGTGAATTTTTCTTTTTTCAGAATACTGTATTAACTGTGTTGATCTTCATCTGTAATATTTCTTAGTTTATTTATATACTATATATTCATATCAATTATAATAACAATAAATTTATAGTATTTTATAATATTTTTTATAATTGTGAGTTATTTTTGAATCTTTTTTTAACTTTTTTAATATAAAAGTTGATTTATATAAAGTTCTCACTGATCTATTCTTTCAAAAAGTTTGTGAAAAGAAATTATTCTTCTCTTTTTCTTCTCTGTGTTTTTAATATCAGTCTTCTCAATATAGTAACTATATCACTTCTATATATCATTCATTTATAATCTTAAATTTTGTCTTATATAGATTCTCTTAATCTTTTTCTTTAAATTTTTTCAGTTTTTATTTGATATTCTTAAGTTGTTTTTTAAGAAATATAATAATTTCTTTTCTATTCAGCTCTGATATTATATCTGTGAATACTAATATAAAACTATATTTATCATCTATATTACTGTCAGTGATTACATTTTTTTTATTACTATTGTATATAGATTATATAATTTATAGATGTTTTTATTTGAAATAATAGCTATTATTTTTTTTTACTGTGATGTATAGAATAATCTTCTTTTATATAGAATATTCAATGAATAATATTGTGATTTGAATACTCTAAGTTTTCAATATTTTGTAAACTAGATAATTTCTTATTTTCTTTATTCTCTGTTTCACAATAAACACAGTTATTAATTTTATATAAATAGAATATTTTATAGTATAAATGATTTGAATCTGTTTGTTATCAATTGATATCATTCTCTTATACTTATATATAATATTTATAATCATATTCATATATTATATATTTTTGTGTTGAGAATATTTCACATCAATTATTTCTTTATTTATTTATTTGATATAATGTTCACATTTACTGTGTAGTAGCTTATATATTTATAACTTATTCATATCTTAAAACTATTGATGATATTATTCACATTCTTCTTAGATTTATTATTTATAATTTATTTAAAATCTATCTATAGTTTACTGTATATATATCATCTTCTGAATTTATTTTTTTATTAATATCTATAAATTATTTCAATTTCAATTCTGATAATCTGTGTTTCACAGTCTTTTTTATTTTTTTTATTAAATTTTTTTATTACTTTTAGATATTCTATCTTCTATAACTTTATTATTATATATAGTTTTTTATTTTATTTCTCAAAGTATTATTTGATTATATATTCTGACTTTTTATAATTGAAATATAACTTTTTATATTGATATTTCTGTTTTTTATCATTGTTTTTTTTTGATGATATAATAGTATTCAATTTCATCAGATATAATTTATAATAGTTATTTTATTTTTTATAAATTCTAACTATAGATATATAGTAATTTTTTTTCTCTAATCTTTATTTATAGAGTTGATTATTAATTCTAACAGCTGTTTCAATCATTGCTGATAACTTTTTGAATCTCTGAATTAATTTTAATATTTTATTTTTAACTTTTTTATATAATTTTTAATAAAATTATACTGCTAAAGCTTTATTATCTTAGTTTAGATATAAATTCAATTACTGATATTCAGATGTATATTATATAACTGATTTTATCTATTTGAATTGATATAGTTTTTGAGCTGTAAAATGTTTTTTATTAATATTTTCAAATATCTGTTGTAACTGATGAGTGAATCAAATATAACTATAAAACATTCTTATAATTTATTATTACAGTCTTTCTTTACTTCATGAAATTATAATCTGATTCTAGATTTAAATCAATTAAATGTAGATTTTATTAAAAATATTGATGCTAGTAAGATTTTATCTGATTCTTCTATCAATTTAAATTTATTTACAGTAAAATAGATATTTATTTAATTAAAAAAGACTCAATTTTCTATATTCTTCACTGAAGAGTATAGAAGAATTGTATTTAAATTTTTGAGTATTGATTATATACTTCAATTTATTGTAATATTCAAATAGTTTCTTTATATTATACTTTCTATTATTGATAATCAATTCTGTCTTGAATATCATAATTAACTTTTTTTTAGAGTTTGAGAATTTGTATTTTTAAACTTAGTTATATTAAATTTAATTTTATCTCAATTAATAAATTATTTCTGTAGTAATTTCGGCTTATTATTCTTCCGAGGTGTATGCCACCCTCTATTATCAAGAATGGTGTATGCTATCATACTAGTTATTTTGTATAAGAAGAGCTGCAAAGCTTAGAAGCTTTGAGAAGCTTAAGCAACCTTTGAATCACATCTGATAGTATATCTAAACCAAAGAGAGCATACACTTCTGAGAATGTGATAATTTCATCTATAATATGAGTTGTAGTTATCATGTCAGTATGATCATCTCTATACTTGAGAACTCAATTGTACAAACAAGCAGTGAAGTTGAAACACTTTCAATTGCAATATTGATAGCAGATAACTCATCTCAAAATGTGAAGTAAGCTGAGAGTGTAGAAAGATGGTGTAGAGATGGACAACAGTTCAAAGAATCACTCTACTCACAAGCTTAAAAAGAAGATATCAGTCAGTCATACAATCAAGAGAATATTATCAAGAAATCACTTCATAAGAACAATATTCTTAAGATACAGAGAAAAGCATACAATTGATAATAATCATCATGAACATCTACAATCAACACTTATCTCTTATACTCAAATCACAGAAAATACAACTAGTCTTCAAAGATCTATAAGAAGTAGTATATAGAGTAGCAGCTCTTGCATTCAAAAATGATAAGCTTCTCATCTACAATATCTTATTGAAAAAGATTCTAGTGATGTATAATCTTTATCAGATGAAGCTCAAAGCACAGAAGAAATATCAGTATATGAAAGCTATTCAGTAATAAGCAGCAGATACTGTAAACTTTGCAGATAGCTTAGCAAATATTAAAAATAAATGAAATACTCAGATGACTGATCTTTATCAAGAACTGAAATATATATATTGTGAGACTGAATGCTCAGCAACTCTCAAAATTCCACTATATAGTTTAATTAGCTCACTTAATATTAACACTTCAGTAAATGACTCTGACTCAGTATATACAACATAAACAATGCTTCTGAAGAATATACTGTTCATCACAGAATATATCAAGTCAGACAATCTATCTAATCCACTATACTTTGATGATGAATGTAAGAATAATGCTGCTTTTAACTGATTGAGTTATATATATTCTCACTATTGTATAAAGTATGAATTTATAGAATGACAATCCATCAAATTACAGTAGATCTTACACACAGCATCTATTCTTAGAGAAACAGCTAGATTTCTTTAAATAACAGCTGAGAAAATGAATATGAAGATATCTGACAAGTATAAGCTATCACAGATATAGAATAATTTCACAAGATGAATTCTGCATAACTTCAAGAAATTGAATACTAAAAATAAGTATTATAAATACTTTGTGAAATGCAAGTAAGAAGAGGATCTTGTATTGTACTACATTCATTTCAGCTTGTGTTATCTTGCAATGAATTAGAAGCTTTCAACATTGTTCTATTTGCAGATATTTGTATATAGCTTGATATCTGAGCTATATACTGAATGAAAGTATCTTAATCCACAATCACAGACAGTAGAGCAAGTATACAAGACTCTATTCACAAGAGAATAAATAGATAAATTGTGAAAATAAGTAGAGAGAATATCAATGAATATAAGAAGATTCACATCTACACTCACAGCACCACCATCAAGACACTCAGACACAATAAATATCAATCTCAATGCTATTGTGAAAGCTTTAAAATCTTTCAAGAAGAATATATCAGAGTGAGTGGTATGATATTACAAGCACAGAGTGTGTTTTCACTGCAGTTGACAGAATCATAATACAAGAAATTATTGAAGTTATTCACAGAATAAAAAATCAAAAAATTAGATAGATCAGCAGAGTCAGAGATACTTACTGATCAACTGCTGAAGATCTTCAAAGTAGATGAATTATCTGCACTAGATAATTCTCTGAATTCTATAAAAGCTAAAGATAAGATTGATAAAAGAGTGAGTATAGAAGAAGAAGCAGATGAGTATCTGAATGCTGTAGAACTGCATACACTGATGTATAAAGAGTATCTGAAGCAGAAAAGAGAAGTGACAGTAAAAGTATTATTGAATATAGATGCTTCAATGAAGTATATCAATGATTATATACTAATAAGATTATTGGATGTATAATGAATGAAGGAATCTAAATAAATAAAGCTTTCAAATAATTGATATCTTATCTTATTCACAAGAGTAAAAATATCCTTGCATTTTGAGGGATGATCTTGCTGCATCTGAGTATATATACTTTCAAATATAAAATATAATCTGATCTTGAGACTTGATTGATTTCAGAAATATGATTTCAGAATTCATTGATATATATATTATCTGCAGTTGATGAATTGTAAAAACCAAGTTTATATAATACTACTCATGAATATGAGATGCAGATTCTGTGTGTTAGAGATGAAAGACTTGAATCTCATCATTCAACATCAAGCAAAGCAAGTACTGTGTAAATCTTCAACTCAGAGCATTCTATACATCATAAGAGAATCTAAGACAGAGAAATTACTGTTCATAAAAAACTCTAAAAATGAAAAGTATATAAAGACACTGTTTGAAAAGTATAAGAAGATCTTCTGAATAAATCTTCTGTCTTCTCTATTATCTGAAAGAGAATTTGTTCATGAGATTGATATAGAGAATGTGAAATCAATAAATTGCAATATATATCTTCTATTGCAAATGCATCTCAAGAAACTACAGTGACAGATAAAAGAATTGTTGAAGAGAAGTCTTATATAATCATCCTCTAGCATATAAGACTTCTCAGTTCTATTCACTAAGAAACTGAATGAAGAATGGCATATATGCATCAACTATTGAGTGCTCAATAAACTCATCATAAAGAATAAATATCCACTGCCACAAATTCAGCAACAACTAGATATAGTAGAGAATGTCTGATATCTGATGAAGATTGACTTGCTTGCAGAATATTGACAGATTTATATAGATGAACTATCAGTGCTCAAAACAGCATTTAACACTCAATAAAGAAAATTTAAATTTCTTGTGATATCAATGAGACTTACAAACACCTCTGCAATCTTTCAAATAATAATGAATATGATTCTTGCTAAGCAGAACAGCCAATTGTATCTTGTATATTTTAATGATATCTTAATCTTCTCAAATTTATATAAAGAGTATCTATAATATATAGATCAGATGCTCACAACTCTGACAGAGCACAAGCTCTATACTAAATCATTAAAATATATGTTTGATATGAAGAAGTTGGAGTTCATAGAACATCTTATGAAAGAGGGTTGTATATACTCAATTCTCAAAAAGATAAAGGTTATTGTGAAATGATCAAGATCTAGAAATATACACTATATATATCAATTTCTGGGACTGGCATTATACTATAGAAGATTCATGAAGAACTTCATATAAATTGCAGCTTTGTTGTTGAATCTTCTTAAAAAGATGAATACTAAGCTATACAAGAAGAAATTTTATTCAATCATCTAAAATATCTTCTGCAAAAAAGTCTTTCTGAAATTAAGAGAGTGTATGATGATATTCTCAGTGCTTGTTCAACTGAATTGTATGAAACTCTTTACAATTGAAACAGATGCATCAGAATGAGCCATTGAGTACTCTCTCTTACAAGTGAGAGAGAATGACAAATTACACTCAGTAGCATACAATGACTGAAAGCTATTGAATGCAGAGCTTAACTATTCTGTGTATAAAAAGAAGCTTCTAGCAATCAAGCATGCACTAGATCTATAAGATTGATATATTGACAATGAGTATACAACAACAGTGATCACTGATTATGAAAGTCTTATTTATTTGCAAATGACAATCAAACTCTCTAAGTGACTGATATAATGAATATCAGAGTTTCAGATGTACAACCTTCAAATCAAATACTGAAAAGAATTGAATACTATTATATCAGATGCTATAAGTTGTAGATCTGACTTTATAAAAGAAGACTCAGTGAATGTGGTGCAGAGAGAGTTTACACTGACAGCACTGAGAGATTATGATGAGACAGAGTAATTGAAAGCTATAATTACTCATTTAAGAGATGAGAGTGTATCAGACAATAAATATCTAGCAAAAATGATAGAAGAAATGCTTCTGAAATTCAAACTTGTGAAGTTAAAGAAAGATATTATGCTCTATTATAATCTTGATTATGCTGAGACACTGTATTTTGAGTCTCAGTTTTGATAAAATCTGATAAGTTGTATACACAAGAAGTTCAGTCACTTGAGAAGTTCAGAACTTTTAGATATTCTGAAAGATCAAGTATATTGATCAAGTATAAAGAAAGATATTCAGATATATATACAAGAATATCTGAACTGTCAAGTCTCTAAGAATATAAGACAAAAGTTAAAGCATGAAAGAGCACAATATCAGATAGAAAGTATGATTAAACTGTTTGAATGTTGAGAAATAGATCTTATAGAGATATTATTATAGATGTCAAATGAAAATCACTGAATAATAACAGTAGTTGATTATATCACAGAGTGGCCAATCATACAAGTGATATCAGAAGCAATGAAGGAAATCATTGCTAAGTTTCTACACAATGATATCTATATTAGCTATAATATACTCTGTGAGATATTGATAGATAATGAGACAAATCTTGTGAGAGAAGCTGTGAGGCATTTCATCAAACAGTTGCAGATGAAGCATTGCATGATAATACTCTATTATTCTCATACAAATGGAAAAGTCAAATGCTTGAATGAAATACTAGACAGCATGCTGATGAAATACCTAGTGAAGAAGCTTATAAGATTATAAAATAAATATCTTGAACAAGTATTATTTACAATATGAGTTCATTAGCATACAATTTCAAAGCATTCACTGTTCTATCTACTCTATAAAGTACATCTGTATATCTCAGAGAATATACAGAAGCAGATAGAGAAGAAGATAGTGGTTGTGAATATAGAAGCAAGAATGAGAGAAATTAGTCATACTCAAGCAAAAGCAAATGAATTACTACTCAACTACATCATACAATTGAAAAGAATATAAAACTCACTAGTAAAAGAAATGAGTCTTGCAGTGAGTATTTGAGTTCTTATATGCAATGAGAAATCTGAGAAGTTTCAATCAAGATAGTTTGAGCTGTACAAAATCCTCAAATCATATTCTCTTGAAATGTATGCTTTGAAGAAATCAGAGGAGTGGATTCTACACAATCTCATCAATAACTTTTATCTTATAGAGATGAAAGTAAAAGATCTGAATGAGCTGTGATCATCTGCAGTACTATCATCAGTATTGAAGAAAAGAGAATTTATAATAGAAAAGCTCTGAAAAGTTAGAGAAATCATCAACACTTACAAATTGAATGATATCACTTACTTGAATCTCTTCACAATAATTAAAAAGAAATGAAAGAAAATGGAAAAAGTGGGTATATGACACACATCAATAAGTGATAAGACTGTTGCTGACTGTATGATATTGCAATATAGACAGCAGATGCAATGTGGTTGAAGATGAGCTTGAGATGATTAATCAATATATAAATCAGATTGCAAGAACAAAAGAGATTCAGATGAGAATTCAACTGTCTACACTAGTTTGAATACAGAGATCTCAGAGAATAAACTATCAGAAATATCAGCAGATACACTGAATCAAATCAATTTGATATCTGAAAATACTCAGAGATCAGATAAGATTAGTTTTAATGAGTCATTTGCTGTAGTTATCTGAGCTTATGAAGAGAAACAGTATAATATATAAAGATAGAACACTCTTATTGAAAGATATGAGATCTGCTATATCTGATTATCAAAGTATAGAATCAGTAAAAAATCACATGAGATTGATATCAGATAAGAAGAAGAGAAAGAGAAAAAAAAAAGTCAGAAAAAAGATCTATTCACACACAGCTCTAGTGACTGCTGCAAGAACTTCACTCAATTTCTAAAAATATAAGAATATTGCAAAATAAAGAAAAAGAAAAAGATATATATCAATGAAATGCTCAAGCTCAACATTTTCAGAAATAATTTGTACACAACAAAAATTAAAACTTAATCTGCATCAAGAACTTCAAGATCTTAAAATAAGTATATAGAAATATGAAGCACATCTTCATCTCACAAAGAGTCTGATATACTAATTTAATATCTTCAATGAAAAGATTTGCAGAAAGCTCAATAAAATAATAGAAATATATATATAAAGAAAAATCAATCAGAGTAGAGAAGAGTGAGATGAAAGTGAATAAAGCAGTGAAGTGAGTGTCTGAGTCTCTACAAGAATAAGTGATGAATACTTGTCTGATAAAAAGTAGAGAAAGAGAAGAAAGAGTGAAAGTAGAAGTGAAAGTGAAGAAGAATGAATAAATTGCAAGGGAATTGAAAACAGAAGCAGTAATAGATATATATAAGATGATATCTGAAGTGACTATAAAGTATTAGCAGCCATTATAATATAAAGAAAAGAGTATACACTTATTAAAAAAACAGAAACTTCTCTTGAAGCTTCACAAACAATTGCAACAGAGACAGAGATGATCAATGAGATGATTATATACAGAAGATAGAACACAAAATTGAAATGAGTCTTTGTTATATATACAACCCACACAAGAAACAGATGTATACTTGCTCTGAGTATAAAAAAGCACTATATTGCTGTTCAAACTACTCTGTATATATATGTTCTTTCTATAAATAATCAGTTTGAAAGTCATACATCAATATAAAAAATAATAACATTTGTTTGATAAGCTGAAAGCATACAAAGATAAGAGAGTAATACAAAAACTGATATAAATAAATATGATATGAAGATTTTCATCTGCTATAATCTCAATGATATGAAGACTCTGAACAATTTCATCTATAACAAGTCAAAATAAAATTCATAAATGAAGAGAGAGATATTGTATATACTTAGTACAATCTATTTGAATGACAGTGTTTTCTCTGAGATATATAAGATTGCTAAATATTTTGTACTTACTTTAAGTAAGAGATATAATCAATGAATAACTAATGAAATGGATTGTATTGTACAAAACTTGTATATGAAAACACATTTTTTCAGAAGCAGTAGATGCAGAAGAAGAGTGTGAGAGATAAAGAGAGAAATTACTGAAGATACACAACATCTCTAAGAGAATAGATAAAAGCAAGAAATCAGTGTAAAAGAAGAAAGAGGGATTGATATGAATAGAAGAGGTAGAATCAGAGGCAGCAGAGAAAGTATAGATAGCAGAGAAGACAGAAATAGCAGAGGAAGTAGAAACAGCAGAGAAGACAGAGATATAAATGAAAGTAGAGAAAACAGTAACAGAAGATAATGCAGAAGCATCTATCATCACATTGTTATTATAAGCATCATCATCACTGCTTATATCTGCATCAGTGATCTCATCAACTGCTTCACTTATATTTTTATCATTAATTGAGATGTTTATGTTATTATTATTGCATTCAATTTTCACAATATTGTCAGACACAATCTTCTCAACAGAAATGAGATTATATAAAAGAGAGTTATTGAAAGAAGAGTTTGAATAATTGTGAGTCAGATATATGCTCTGATAATGAGAAGTAGAAGCTAGCAACAATTAGCAACTGCAAGAGCCATCAATTTACAGTCAAATTAATTTTCAACAAGGTTTGATCAATGAGAATGTATCAGTAGATTGACTGACACAACTAGAACAGTGTGAACTGCAATAATTAGATGTCATATTATAGAACAGAGAGAGCTAGATGATTTGATAGAATAGAATAGATATATAGAACAATCAAAAACAAGACAGAGAAGATCAAACAAAGAGATGTAAGCAAATAAATAGAATGAAATAGTTGCAAACATGATATGATTAGTGATGAGATAGTGTTGTTGTGATAGAAATTCTTGTGTGTATGAAGTGAGAGCATCTTACTATTTTGAATTAGACAACATATAATCACAACAAGGGCTTGACAAATACATGCTATGAATGTTTCAGAGATAGCATACTACAAAGACAGATACAGACAGCAGAACACTGTCATAAGAGTATAGATGAATTTGATAGAAAAGAATGTAGTAATTTCAGCTTATTATTCTTTCAGAGCATACACCACCCTCTATTATCAAGAATGATATACACTACTGCACTAGTTATTTTGTATAAGAAGAGCTGCAAAGCTTAGAAGCTTTGAAAAGCTTAAGCAATTTTTGAATCACATTTTTTTGAGTAGAGATTTCTGTAATCTTGAATTAAAGATAATCAATATTGCTACTAAGTCTCTAACTCAGTAAGCTTTTCACTGATTATAAAATAAGATTGAGATTTATAGAGTATTACTGAGCTTATTCATTAAATCAGAAGATAATACCACTATCACAGATTAAGATATAATATCAAAAGAAATATCTAGAATAACTAATAATAGCTACAGCAGTAATCTAAAATAAATAATAAAAGTATCTAGTAGAGTTTACAGAGTAGAGTGAGTGCTTAAAATATATATTATAAAGAAGTATACTTAAGATAAGCTTATAGTTTTACTATATAACTGAGTATAAGTAAAAATGTAATAGAGTGAATAAAGAAATTAAGAATTGATTATAATTAAAAAGATAAACTTCTTGATTTTAAGAGTAATGAGTGTGTTTAAATATATTTGAGTTCTTATACAAATTATTCTACTCACTCTGCTCACTTATTTACTTTACTTATTAATAATTATAATAAATACAGTAATCAGAATAAGCAGTTATATAATCTTATACTAATTTCAGTCAGAAATTATTCTGTTTCTGTATTTTTTTAGTTCTTATTCAATAAGCCTCAGTTCATACCACAGATTTATAATATAAATATATCTAAAATCTAAATAAAACTCTGATTTTCTGATTCTCTTGAGAAGTCTATTAATCAATTAAATTATAGAGCTATTATTAAAAAGTACTATTAATAAATATATTCAAAATATAATCTATTAATTTAAGCTTTTTTATTTTATAAATAAATATATCTTCAATCTTCTTCTGACAGTGCTTTTTTATTACTACTATTTTTTCAGCTCTCTTTTTTTTATTTTAATTTCAAATTATTTCTATAAATATTTCTAATCTCAGTACTGCTGTATCAGCAACTTCACTATTTTCTTTTTCAACTTTTTATATATTAAATTATCAGTATCAATTCTTTTATATTATTAGTCAAAATTCAGCAGAAGTATTACTCAAAATTATTATTAATTTATTTTATTATAAAGTTTTTTCAAAGCAATACAATATATTTTGTAATCAGTCTCTTTATACTTAAAGACTTCTTTCTTTTTCTTTTTAAATTGATGATGATATTTATATATTTTGATAGTATACAGAGTTATCAAATGTTTCTTAAAGAGAGAAATAGATATATTTTCAGTGAGAGAAAAAAGAGAAATATATTTCAATTGTAATAATGAAGATATCTAGAGAAAAAAAATATACACTTTTTATAAGAAAAAATACTCTGAGATTAAACTTCAGTCTATATCAGATTACAATCTGATACAGATCTCTATCATCTCTGATTTTATTGATTATCTATCTTTAGTATATATACTTAATTTTATACATTGTATTTTTGAATTAATATTTTTTAATCTCTATTTAATAAATAATGAGTTTTCAGTATACTCTTCAGTAGTCTGCTGTTTATCAGAGAACTATAATCTAATTTTATTATACTGATTTACTGATTGTCTGAGTTGTTATTAGAAGATTCTAAATAAAGTACTATATCAGATTATTCAGCTGTACTGTATTTTTAATCTTATCTGAATATAATATATCTGCTATAAAGTTTCAGATAAAATCTGTAAAAAACTTCAGTTGAAAGTCTATAATTTTAAACTGAGTACTATTTGACTGTATCTGAAATATAGTGAATAATACAGTAATTATAGACTGATAATCTGAGTTGCAGTACAGATTCTGATACACTGTAGTAAATATAAAAACTATATTTAAAAAAATAAAATTAATTATATAGTCTGCAGTATGAATTGAAATATCTATCTTTTTTATAAAATTTATTTTATACTTACTAATTTATTGAATAAACTTCTCTTTCTAATACAGATTGACTGTATCTGATTTAAAAATATTATATTATATATTAAAATTCTTTTCAATTAGATAGTAGACTGATAAATTCAGATTAGTTAGATAGTTAATAACTGTATCTATATTAAATTATCTGTATATATTGAGAATGTGACAGTTATTGATACTGATTTATAGAAGATTTCTGTAACAGATATATCATTGATTAAACAGATATTACTGATATTGTAGATTAAACTGTTTATATCATCTATATAGTTTATACAATCTGTTTCAACAGTACTATCAATAAACTTAACACTATTCTGATAACAATTTATAAATTAATTAAGAAAAGAAAGAGAAGAAAGTAGACTGACTGCTGGAATCATGAATTTCACATTTGATTTGATTTGATTTGATCTCAGTTCATTTCTTGATGTGATTTTAGTGGGATCAGATTCAGAATGAAAGTGTAAAGTGACTAGAATTATCAAAATATGAGTGAAATGAGACTAAGAAATCTTGATATTTTATATAAAGTGACTGACTATCAAAATAAGAACATAATCTGAAACTGATTATAATTTTAACTCAAGTTTGGTTTCATTCTGATGATTATATAATACATCAATTTGATAATATAATTGATGGAGATATTTCCTCTATCTTGCTTAATACTCAATACTCTAATGATTTATCATTAGATTCTCTATTCATTACTGTTAATCTAGTGAATCTATCACTGCTGTCAATCTATCTATTGCTGTCAATCTATCTATTACTGTCAATCTATCTACTGCTGCTAATCTATTGCTGCTAATCTATCACTGCTAATCTATTGCTGCTAATCTATCACTGTCAATCTATCTACTACTGCTAATCTATCACTGCTAATCTATTGCTGCTAATCTATCACTGTCAATCTATCTACCACTGCTAATCTATTGCTGTCAATCTATCTACTGCTGCTAATCTATTACTGTCAATCTATCTACTGCTGCTAATCTATTGCTGCTAATCTATCACTGCTAATCTATTGCTGCTAATCTATTACTGCTAATCTATTGCTGTCAATCTATCTACCACTGCTAATATATCACTGCTGCCAATCTATATAGAGTAAATCATAATCTCATTTGATTCCATTTTTACAAAATGGAAGCAAATGAAACTGAGATTATTAATTTATTAGTAAAACATGATCTGAGACTAGATTTATAATATAAACAGTGTAAAGTGACTAATTTACTAAACACTATATGAGATTAGAACTAAGATATTTAATAATGAGACTGGAGAAAATTTTGATCTCAGTTTCATGCATGGTCACACAGTCAGTCTAGAAGAAAGATTAGAAGAAGAGATTGTATGAGAGAATTTTTATAGATAAGAAAATTGAAATAAAAGAAATATTGAAGATTATACTCTGAAGAAATATAGAGTGGAAGAATTATTAGAATATTAAGATATACACAATTGTGAGAGAAATTGTGAGAAGATGTAGAAGAACTTCATAAGTGTGTATGAGTATATAAGTATATAATAGAGAGTTAATTGTATAAGTTAACTATCAATAAGTACTAACTTATTACATTATCTCTCTCTACTGAGATAAGTGAGAATTTGTAGATATTAAATACAGCAGTGTTCTTTATAATAGATATAAATTCTCAGATTGAATAATTATATTCTATTTATTTGATAAGATATTTATAGCAGTGACAATTGATTCTATCATTGAGAATTACTTTGATTTCTTATTCAAGTTCATTATTTTCTTCTACAATAATAGATGATTATCAGTCAGAGATCTTTTATAAGAAAAATAAATTCTCAGCTGTGAATCAGAGTAGATTTATATAAAATATATTGTGAATATCAGACAGAGTATTCAGTTGATAGTTGTGAATATCTAATACTTCTACTATTATATATTTAATGTGATGATAATTCAGTGTATATAAAAAGCAGTCTGTTCTTATATTTTTAAGATCTAGTCAAATTTTGTTCTCTACATTGTATTGAGTTATAGAACTTTTCTTAATATTTATTTAATTTTTATAATTCTGCTGAATACTAGCTATCAAAACTTCAGCTCATTTATAAACTTTTTTAAATTTACTGATTATATTCTCTACTATTTATATAGAACTGTAGATATATATAATTTTTTAAAAAATTTCAGAGAAGTTCAGAATCTTTAAATTATAACTATATAGAAGAAAGAATAAGTTTATATCTGTTGTAATAGAATCTCAGCTATTTATAATAATTTCAGTATACAGTAGTAGATTATTTCAATTATTTTATATATAATTACAGAACTTTTGAAGAATATTTTTGACTATCTATATTATTCTCTCAATAGTTTCATCAGTTTCTGAGTAATACACTGTCAATAATTTTTATTTAATTCTCAGTAGTTGATATATATAAATTCAGAGTATACTGATAAATTGACTGTTTCTGTCTGATATAATAAATGAAGATAATCTGTATATATAATAGAATGAGCTTCTGATAAAGATATCTATAATAATCTCAGTATTCATCTTATCACAGAGCTATAATATTATACTTTTGCTAAATCAGTCAATAATGACTAGAATATTTGTAGAATCTTCACTTTTAAATAAAGAAACTACAAAATCAATAGCTATATTATATCAAATTCATTTGAAAACAGATAGAAGTTTCAATATCTTTTTTCAATACTTATATTATACTATTACTGAGCTGTAGTAATTGTAGTTGTATATAAACTGATATATATTTTTTAATATATTTAATCAGTAGAATTTTTAAGTAATAATACTGTATATAACTTTATATTCTGAATATCTGATTATTGACAAGTTGTGAATTTTTTATATAATCTGTATTTATAGAGATTCTGAATTAAGAATTTATCATCTGTTTTGAAAATATAGACAGTTATTATCATCAATTAAATATATCAAGATATCTGTTCTTGAGTATATATTTGAAAGAAATTAAAGTATTTTGTTTTATACAGCTTCAGCAGTTTATTATCAGAGTTTGTCTACTTCTACTATTTATTTTCATTATTCTTCAAGTAAAAAACTCTGAGTTTGAGACTGATTAATATGTATATAAGATTTGTCTGATTATATGAAACTTTCTAGAATTATAAGATCAATTAACTGATGTTCTCAATACTTCTTTCTATTATCTAGATTGTCAGAAGATATATCTTATTCTCAGTAAAATAAAATATCTGCAGAAGTGTTCTCTGTCTCTGATTGATAACAGATTGTAAATGAGAAACAGTTAAGAAATAACAATCAGTATATATACCTCTCTGTAAGCTTATAAATAATTATAAATTATTCTAAATTTTTATAATCAGTGATAATCTCAAACTTCTCTACATTTATAAGCTCAGATTTTTATTTTTCAAGATATTATATAATTATCAGAAGCTTTTTGTTATAGATTTTATAGTTGTATTCAGCAGATAATATCTTCTTTAAGATAAAAGTATAGAATTATAGAATATCTTTATTATTATATTATATCAGTATTTTATCTACTATATAATTTGAAATATCTGTTTTGAGAATTGTATACTTATCTGAGTTGAATGATTGCAGTATTGAAGTGATTATAAATATGCATTTCAATTTTTTGAAAGCAGTGTCTACTTTAGCAATTCACTGAAATACAGTGTCTTTTCATATTAAATTTATTAGTGATTGTATAATATTCAAGAAGTTTCTGATAAATCTTTGATAGAAGTTGATAAATTCTAGAAAGCTTCTAGTCTTTTTTACTGAGACAGATGTCTCTCAGTCAAGAATTGCTTTCACTTTCTTAGAATTCATTTATATATCTCTTTCAGCTTTGATAATAAATTTCAAATAGATTGTAGATTTGATCTTAAAATTGTATTTATTGATATTCACTTATAGTTCTACTTTTTATAAACAGTCAAATATTTGTTATATATACTTGCAGTATTCAGCAAGCAATTCATCAGTGAAGATCAAGATATTGTTTATATATACTAATATAATCTTATCAAGCAGATCTTATAGAGCTTAGTTGATATATTTTTGAAATATATTAAGAGTATTCACTAGCTCAAAGAAAGTCACTGTTCATTCATATAGTCTGTAATATATATAAAAGACAGTTAATTATTTGTTATCTTCATTAATTCTTATCTTATAGAAGACTGCAGAGATGTCAAACTTCATAAATCATTTCATTTTTTCTATTTATTTAAGTATTTTATTGATGAATGAAAAAAGATATCAGTCTTTTCATATAATCTTATTGAATTCTCAATAGTTAATATAGAATCATAAGTTTTTATCTGATTTCTTCACAAATAGTACAGATACTGTAGTAGATGAATTGCTTATATAGATAAAGCTTTTATTCAGTAGTTCATTGAATGTTTTTTATAAAATAAAAAGTTTATTATATAATATACTGTAGAGAGAATCTCAGAGCAGTTGCAGATTCTTATTATTTTTTTAATAAGCTTAATTATATGATTTATATTGTGTTCTTAATAAAAGAGAAGCTTTTCAGCTGCTTCTTCATCAAATACATCTGTGAAATTCTTATATATTTTGAGAAGTTCTTTACAGAGCTTCTTGAGATCTTTAGATTCTAATTTTTCTAATACTTTTTTGATATCTGTTATACTAGTAGTGAATATTTGAATATTCTTTTTCTTATATACTTGACAGATTAATAGCTTGAATACTTCTACTGATATCTGAATAAAATTAGCAGTTCTATCAATATTCTTTTCATAAATATAATTATTTTTTAAGAAAATAAAACAATAGTTGTATACATCTAATAAAGTTTCAAATTCTGTAAGCTATAACAGACTGAGTATTAAGTTATATTTGAGATTCTATACTTTATATATAAAAATACTCTTCTTTTTATATTCTTCTATATTGATATTGAATCTTACTATATTGTAGAAAGCTGATTCTCTGAGATTATTGAATTCAGTCAGTTTATATAATTCAGAGAAAAAAATATACTGAAGTTTATACTTTTCTACTAGCTGAGTATTTATAAAAATATAGTAAAGAAAATCACTATCTATTATTACATATATATTGATTAGACTATTTACAATAGCAGAGATTATAATTATATTCACTTATATTTTCTGCTCAAATCTTCAGCTAGCTTATTACTTCTTAAACTCTTATTTATATTTTAAAATAAGAGCTCTTTATTTCTCTATCTCTATTCTTGTTTATTTATAGATATGATTGTATTCACTTATAATATAAGAGCTGAAACTACTGTATTAGTGTATTGATTTATAAAATGCTCTGATCTATTGCAGTGAATACAGATATTTTAAATAATTCAATTAATAACTTTTTATCTAAAGAGATCTGATATTCTTGATCATTCTATATTTATATAAAAGATTCAGTCTATAGTATTCACAGAGACAGTTGATGCAGTTGATGCAGTGATAGATATAAAGTTCTATCTACAATTATTATGACTTCTCTGAACAGCATTGAAGTGTATAAAATTGTTATTAAATTGACATAAATGAATGCAGTAGTCATAATAATATATAGATATAAAATATAAGATACAAAGCTTAAGCAATTCAAAGCTAATATACTGATTTAGAAGATTGATTTTAACAGTATTGTCTCAGTTCTGATCTTCTGCTTTATATATCTTACTATTGAAATTAAATAGATAGTTCATCAGTGATATATTTCTCTAACAATTTCTGTTCAATCACTGTATTGTATATATTTGAAGTATGAAATTCAGAAACAGAATATCTAGTTGATGAAAGACTTTTTCAGATATATATATTTTATATATATACAACTCAATTCAGAGTTGAAATTTCATCAGAGTATTTTCTTCTAATCTGCTATAAATATAGCAAGTTTATAAAAGTAGAAAGTCTATCACAGACTCATTCTTTTCAAACTTGATTTTTACTTTCCACTTTCAGACTAGATAGATTGAGAGTTCTTCAGTGAATTTATTGAGAAGAAGTAGATATTCTCTTCTCTTATATATAGAGAGTATTGATATTTATATAATTTCTGATATACTTGTATTCAGATTATTCAGTTGTTATTGAAGCTTCATTATCTATAAAAATTGCTGTTGAAGAAAGCTACAGAATTCAGCATTGTTTTTAATAAGATTTTAATTCTTATTCATAAAGAGATGTTTATAGAGATGTTTATAATTTATCTTATTTTTATATAAGATTATAATTTTTAATTCTGATAACTTGAAGATCAGAAGATTCAGTTCTTAATTTTAGAGAAAATACTTTATAGATACTCTGATCTCTTTACAGATATATAATTGTGAATCTTTAAATATTCAGATTTCTTTGCAGTGCTATCACAGTGGTGCAGCTTTGTAGAACTTGAGAATTTGTTCTTAAACTTATTCTTATCTTAGATATCTAGATGTAATTGTAAATATAGAGCACTTGAATTGATACAGAAAAATCAATTTATAATATAACAGATATATTACTGATTAAACAGATGTTACTGATATTATAAATTAAACTATTTATATCATCTGCACAGTTTGTATGATCTGTTTCAACAGTACTATCAACAGATTTGACATTATTCTGATAACAGTTTACAAATTGATTAAGAAAAGAAAGAGAAGAAAAATCAGAAAAAGAGGTTGTATGAGAGGATTCTTATAGACAAGAGAATTAAAGTGAAAGAAATATCAGAGATCACACTTTGAAGAAACACAGAGCAAAAGAATCATTAGAGTATTAAGATATATATAATTGTAAAGAGAATTATAAGAAGATGTGGGAGAACTTTATGAGTATATATGAGTATATAAGTATGTGATAGAGGGTTGATTGTGTAAGTTAACTATCAATAGATACTAATCTATCACAATTTCTATTTTATATTGATTGATATTACTGTGCTTTTACTTTTGAGTTTTTTTATATATATATTATAATATAAAATCTTTTCTTTTTTTACTGTTCTGAGTCTGAATTGTTTCAGCAGTCTATAGATATAAAGTATTTATAGATTAAATAATTTAATATTTTAATATCAGAGTATATATACAGCTTCTGTATATAGATTATTTTATAACTCTATTTAAAAATTAACTGTAGAGTTACTGTATAGCAGAAAGCTACTCTGATAGTATTTATTTAAAAGATTTATAGAGAATAAATTTTCTACTGATTATTTCTACAGTATCAACTGTGTTACTGATATTGATATTTTAATATAAAAGATTACTTAATAAACTGCTGCTGAAATTTATCTATAAAATAAAGTTAAAATCAGATAGTTTTAGATTTATCATCTATAAGCTAGAGCTGAGTTATTTTTTAATAATTCAGTTACTCTGTTATATAACTATACAAGCTGAATATTATTTAATTTAAATTATCTATTAAATTATATATTTTTCTCTGATAGAGCTCTAAGTAACTGTTTATTTATATAATACTGACTCTATAAATTATATTAATTGAGTCAATAATATAAATATTACTACAGCTATCATTGATACTGATAATATTGATAACTGTTATTGTTTTTAAGTATTTTTATAATATCTATTATTAAAATAATAGACAGCTGCTAGCTTTTTTTATATTAATTATCTGAGATTATTATTCATCTGTCTGAAAGCAGTAAAGTAGTATTAATATTCAGCTGAATAGAGCTGACAGCAATTGATATATTATAATACTTTTTTATACTTTATATTTATTGATTTTTTATATTAACTTATAGATTCACTGCAGTTGAAGCATCTTATCAGTTATATATATTTTAAAAATAACAGTATTTTTAATATTTCAGATTGTATCTTACAACTGAGAGTTTCTTTTCAATCAGTCTGATTTTTTCACTGATATTGAAAAGTGAGAAGTTTTTCACTGAGATAAGAAAAAAAATAATCTATATTATCTTCTCTATCTTAAAATTCATTCTATATTGTGAGAATTGATAGTTCACTGATTTTACTCTAATCTAAATCAGAATCTTTTTTTCAATTATTTTATTTATAGAGATTTTCATCTCTTTTTAATTTTATATAAATTCTGAAACTTCTGAAATAGTATAATTGTATCACTACTTCAGTAGCTGAATCTCTGTAATATTAAATATTTTACAGAGAATAATTACTATCTTCTCAGTAATCAGAATATTATATATAACTCTACTGTTTAATATAATTATTTAGTCTATTCTGATAAATTTTATTTTTAATATACTAGTTATATTTTTCATTCTCTGAATATTAATAATAATTATCTATTACACTATATATAGCTGCAGTTAGATAATTTATTTCTCTGATTGAAAAATAATAAAAATTTATAAATTCTTTTACTATTTTAAAATGTCTATAAAGTTTTTTAACTGACTGATATTTTTAAACTGCAGATTAGTTCTATTAGTATTATCTATCTGAAGAGTTGTGATTTTAGCAGAGATAAATTCAGAGATAATAGAGTTTTTTTCTCTCTAAATAATATCTACTTAGATAATTAATTTCTTTATAACTATTCTTATTATATTTAATTATTTATATATATCTGAGAAAATATTTTCTCTTAGAGTAGATGCTGTTTTCAAATCTGCTGTTATATATTTTATAAATCTCTTATAAAAGATTCAGACAAAGTTCTAATTAGCTGATTATTTTTTCTTTTCAATTCAGCTGTTCAGAATCTTTATCAATTTAATAAAAGTCTTCTATTATAGATTCTACTGCTTCTGAGTCTTTTCAAACTATTTCTATAGCTAAAAGATAACTGTAAGAATACTGTCACTGACTTCTTTAAAACCTGAGAAAGATATTATAATAGTTTTTTACTATTTCTTACTAGTTTTTTTGATAATAAAATTAACTGATAACTTCAGCTTCAGTGATCTGATGAAGACTGTGTTAATATTTTTTAATAGATGAAAGAGTATTAAAAACTTTATAATCATTCAATTTGTATATATTATATATATAGAGTAGCTGCAGAGAGTATGCAATGATGTTGAACAGATTAGAGAGTTAAAATTATATGAAAAACAGTTGAAAAAGTGGAAAATTCAAATATATCTCTATGTTTATGAGTAGTTGTAAGAATGTTAATAAATAGTGTATAATGAACAGAGAATATAATCAAATGATTATTGATAATTATATTGATATAATTTATAAACAGTATATATTCATCAGTGTCTGCTAGAAGATTTGAAATAAAAGATATAATATTAAAAATATTATTATTATATTATTTTAATTAAGTAAGTAATTCTGATTATAAATCTGTAGTTGATTTATGATCAGATAATTTAATATTTTTATATATAAAAAAGAGTTGATTATTTATATCTATATTATAGAGAAGAGATGTTACTGTATTTTTATCAATTTCAATATAGTAATAGTTAAAGTAATAAATAAAAAGATAGTGCAGTTATATCAGTATATTATATCTTTTTATCTATAAATCAGTAATATATTAAATATTTATTTCAGAGATCTAATTATATTTATATAATTTGAGTATCAGTATATTAACTAACTGAGAAAATCATGAAAATTTATTAATCACAGTCATTGTATTTTGTATAAAGTATATAATATATTCTGAATATTAATACTAAAATCTGTGAATTCATCTCATCTATATATATAAACTGTATCATATAATCAGTATTTTCTCTATTATTGTTAACTCAGATAGATATTATAGAACTCTATCAGAGTTTATATTATTATTATTACTGTATAGATTTGATATATCTGATTTAGTATAATCATTTTATTACTACTATTTCAGTTAATATCAGTCTTATATATATCTATCATATATTTTAATTAATATAAGTTTCATATAATGAATGTGTTACTGATTAAATAGATATTACTGATGTTGTAAATTAAACTGTTTATATTATCTGCACAGTTTATATAATCTGTTTCAATAATACTATTTACAGACTTGACACTATTCTGATAATAGTTTATAAATTAATTAAAAAAAAAGAAAAGAAAGATTAGAAAAAGAGATTGTATAAAAGAATTTTTATAGACAGAGAAATTAGAATGAAAAAATTATCAGAGATTATACTCTGAAGAAATATAGAGCAGAAGAATCATTAGAATATTAAGATATATACAATTATAAAACAGAATTATAAAAAGATATAAAAGAACTTTATAAATATATATGAGTATATAAGCACACAGTAGAGAATTGATTGTATAAATTAACTACTAGTGAATACTAATCTATTATATTATTTCTCTCTATTAGAATGAGTGAGAATTTATAGATATTGAATACAGCAGTGTTTTTTATAATAGATATAAGTTTTCAGATTAAATAATTATATTCTATTCATTTGATAAGATATTTATAATAATAATGATTAATTTTATTACTGAAAATTGTTTTAATTTTTTATTCAAGTTTATTATTTTCTTCTATAATAACAGATAATTATCAGTTGAAGATTCTTTGCAAAGAGAATAGATTCTCAACTGTAGATTAAAACAGATTTGTATAGAAAATATTATGAATATCAGATAAAATATTCAATCAATAGTTATAAATATCTAGCACTTTTACTACTATATATTTAATATAATAATAGTTCAGTGTATATAAGAAGCAGTCTATTCTTATATTTTTAAATTCTAATCAGATTTTATTCTTTATATTATATTAAATTATAGAACTTTTTCTAATATTTATTTGATTTTTATAGTTTTATTAAATACTAGTTATCAAAGCTTCAGTTTATTCACAGATTTTTTTGAGTTTACTGATTATATTTTTTACTATTTATACAGAACTGTAAGTATATATAATCTTTTAGAGAGTCTCAGAGAAATTCAGAATCTCTAAATTATAACTGTATAGAAGAAAAAATAAGTTTATATCTGTTGTAATAGAATCTCAGCTGTTTATAATAATTTCAATATACAGCAGCAGATTATTTCAGTCATCTTATATATAATTACAAAACTTTTGAAAAATATTTTTGACTGTCTATATTATTCTCTCAGTAGTTTCATCAGTCTCTGAACATTCTTACAACTACTTATAAATGTAGAGATACATTTGAATTTTCCACTTTTTCAACTGTTTTCTGTATAATTTTAACTCTTTAATTCATTCAATATTATTGTACACTCTCTGTGGCTAGACTGACTGTGTGACCATGCATGGAACTGAGATCAAATTTTTCCTTAGTTTCATTATTAGATATCTTAGTTCTGATCTCATATAGTGTTTAGTAAATTAGTCACTTTACACTGTTTATATTAAAAATCTAGTTTCAGATCATATTTTACTAATAAATTAGTGATTCTGATTTCATTTGATCTCATTTTATAAAATGAAATCAAATAAAATCATGATTTATTCTATATAGATTGGCAGCAGTGATAGATTAGCAGTGGTAGATAGATTGACAGTGATAGATAGATTGACAGCAGTATAGATTAGCAGTAATAGATAGATTGACAGTGATAGATAGAGAATCTAATAGTAAGTCATCAGAGTATTGAGTACTAAGCAAGATAGAGATAATATCTTCATCAATTACATCATCAGATTGATGTATTATATAATCATCAGAATGGAATCAAACTTGAGTCAAAATCATAATTAGTCTCAGATTATATTCTTGTTTTTAATAGTCAGTTACTTTATATAAAATATCAAGATTTATTAGTCTTATTTCACTCATGTTTTGATAATTCTAGTCACTTTACACTCTTATTCTGATTCTAATCTCACTAAAATAATGCCAAGAAATGAACTGAAATCAAATTAAATCAAATTAAATGTGAAATTCATGATCCCATCAGCCAGTCTATATAAAAATGCTCTTCTTCTCATATTCTTCTATATTAACATTGAATTTTATCATGTTGTAGAAGATGAATTCTCTGAAGTCATTGAATTCAGTTAATTTATATAGTTTAAAGAAAAGAATATACTGAAGTTTATATTTTTTTACTAGCTGAGTGTTTATAAGAGTATAGTGAAGAAAATCACTGTCTATCATTGTATATATATTAACTAGACTATTTACAATGACAGAGATTATAATTATATTCACTTGCATCTTCTATTTAAATCTTCAGCTAGCTTATTGCTTTTTAAATTCTCATCTATATTTTAAAATAAAAACTCTTCTTTTCTCTATTTTTATCTCTCCACAGACAATACAGCATTCACTTGTATAAGAGATTAACTTGAAAGAACTATATTCAGACACTGATTTATAAAATACTCTGATTTATTATAGTATATACAGACTTTTCTGACAATTCAGTTGATCATATCTCTGTCTGAGATATTAAGAACTTTTGAGTATTTAGTATTTATATGAGAGATTCAATTCATTGATTCTGATTTGAAGACAGAGAATATTGCAGAGTGATTTGAAATATATATATTTATTCAGCAGAATTCTTTATAATTCTGAAATATATAAAACTAAAATAGATTGTTATCTAGTAGACAGAGATTTATGCAGTATTTACTGTATATTGAAGATTTTAAATACTCTATACTTTGATTATACAGCTGAAAGTTTAAATTCTTGAATAATATATTAATTTTAATAACATCATTTCAGTTCTGTCTGTCTACTTCTAGAAATTTGTGATTGAATTTAGATAAATAGATTGTTAATAAAATGTTCTTCTGATAAGTTTCATTTAATCAGTCTAATATCTTGATTTAAAGTGTAGAATTGAGAAAAAGAATATTGAATTATTAAAAGATTAACTCTGATATATACTGATTGTCTGAGCAGTGACTCATTCAGAGTTGAAATTTCACTAATATATTATCATTCAATCTGCTGTGAATATATTATACTTGATTTAATAGTGAGTCTATTGCTTGACTGTTGATATTCAACTTAGTATTTATTTTTAACTTTCACACTGTGATGGGTTAGCACTCATTGATAGTTAACTTACACAACCAACCCTCTATTATGCACTCACATGCTCATATATACTTATGAAGTTCTCTCATATCTTCTTACAATTCCACTTCACAATTATGCATATTTTAATACTCTAACAATTCTTTCATTCTGTGCTTTTTCAGAGTATGATCTTTAATATTTCTTTCACTCTGATTCTTTTATCTATAAGAATTCTCTTATATAATCTCTTCTTCTGATCTTCTTTCTTTTTCTTTTTTTAATTAATTTATAAACTGTTATCAGAATAGTGTCAAGTTTGTTGATAGTGCTGTTGAAACAGATTGTACAAACTGCACAGACAGTATAAATAATTTAATTTATAATATTGATAATATCTACTTAATTGATAGCATATCTATTATATTATAAATTGATTCATCTGTATTTAAAATCTAAGTGTCTAGTTATTAGTTTCTATATCTAAATATATTGATTATATTTAAGATCTGAGTATCTCATTATCAGTTTCTACATCTGAATATGTTGATTATATTAAAAAAATCTGAGTGTCTAGTTATTATATAAGTTCCTTGTTGAATCTGAGTATCCTCATTGTTAGAAAAATAGACTGTTGTGTTTAAATATTTATAATATAATCAACTGTCTCACAAAGAGATCTGAGTGTCTATAAATTATAATACTGTGAATAATGTTCATAAAGAAGCTTGATAAACTTAGTATTACAACACTGTAAATAGCATTTATAAGAATCTGAGTGTCTATAAGTATCTTATTCTCTAGAATTATATATCTTTAGATACTAAAATGAGCTATCAACAGATCTATAAGCATTTATTATATTCAAACACAGTGAATAATAATCTAGATCTACAAAGTATTCTTCAGCAGCAAGTACTGTAGATGACTGAGCTATAACAACAGCTTACTGAAATGAGTATATCTATCTTTACTATTTCCTCTATATCTATATCTTATAAGAAGTCTCTGAGAGAGAAACTTCTGATTCTTGATAAGTATACAGAAGATCTAGTATTATATCTTATATAAAAATCAAAAGTGAATATTAAATTAAACATTGATAATCAAGTGATAGACTTGCTATTGAATCAAGTGTGATATATTCACAGCAGATTAGATAGCAATATATTAGCAAAATTTCAACTCTGAATAAATCACTACTCAGATAATCAGTATATATCAGAGCTAGTTTTCTAATAGTTTGATACTTTCTTTCTTGATTCTACACTTCAAATTAAAATATTGAATTGACTGAATAAAACTCATCAGAAAGACACTGTGCTGACAATCTATCTATCTGAATTTAATTGCAAACTTCTAGAAGCAGATGAGTAAAACTGAGATAACATCATTAAAATCAATATACTATTTAAAAATCTGAACTTTCAGTTGTATAACTGCAGTGTAGAGTATTCAAGACTCTTAATATACAGTGAATACTATACTGATCTTCATCTACTGAATAATAATCTCTTGCAATTCTGTGTATTTTAAAATTATAAAAGATTTCATTAAATAAATATATATATTTTGAACTGCTCTGCAGCACTCTCTGCATTCAAATCAAAATCAATGAACTGAATCTCTTATATAAACACTGAATACTCAAAAGTTCTCAATATTTTAGACAAGAACACAGTCAACTGAATTGTTAGAGAAGTCTGCATACACTGTAATAAATGAGAGTACTTTGTAAATCAGTATTCAAATACAGTTCTTTCAAGTTGATTCTTTATATATATGAACACTGTGTCATCTGTGAATAGATAAGAACAGAGAAAAGAAGAGTTCTCACTTTAAAATATGAATAAGAGTTTAAGAAGCAACAAGCTAGCTGAAGATTTGAATAGAAGATACAAGTGAATATAATTATAATCTCTGTTATTGTAAATAGTCTAGTCAATGTATATACAATGATAGACAGTAGTTTTCTTCATTATACTCTTATAAATACTCAGCTGATAGAAAAGTATAAACTTCAGTGTATTTCTTTCTCTGAATTATATAAACTGAGTAGATTTGATAGTCTCAGAGAATTCATCTTCTACAACATAATAAGATTCAATATTGATGTAGAAGAATATAAGAAGAAGAGTGTTTTTATATACAAAGTACAGAATCTTGAGTATAATCTAATACTCAGTCTGTTATAGCTTATAAAGTTTGAAATCTTATTAGATGTATATAACTATTGTCTTATTTTTTCAGAAGATGATTATGTCTATAAAAAGAATATTAATAGAATCATCAATCTTATTCAGATATCAGTGAAAGTATTTAAATTGTTAATTCATTAAGTATATAAGAAGAAGAATATTCAGATGTTTGCTGCTAGTATAATGAATATCAAGAAAGTATTAGAAAAATTAGAGCTCAAGAATCTCAAGAAACTCTGCAAAGAACTCTCTGAAATATATAAGAACTTTGCAGATGTATTTAATGAAGAAACAGCTGAAAAGCTTCTCTCTTATTAAGAGCACAGTATAGATTATATAATTGAATTCATTAAGAAAGATAATAAAAACTCACAATCACTCTGAAATTCTCTCTACAGTATATCATATAATGAGCTTTTTATTCTACAAAAAATACTCAATGAACTACTGAATAAAGACTTTATTTATATCAGTAATTCATTCACTGCAGCATCTGTACTATTCATAAAGAAATTAGATAAAGACTTACAATTCTGTATTAATTATTGAGAACTCAATAAAATTATATAAAAAGACTGATATTTTCTTTCACTCATCAATGAAATATTTGAATGAATAGAAAAAGTGAAATGATTCACAAAGCTTGATATCTCTGCAGTCTTCTATAAGATAAAGATTAATGAAGATGATAAATAGCTAATTATCTTTTGTATATATTATAAACTATATAAATAAACAGTGACTCTCTTTGAGCTAGTAAATACCCTCAGTATATTTCAGAAATATATCAACTAAGCTCTATAAGATCTACTCAATGAGATTGCATCAGTATATATAAATGATATTCTAATCTTCACTGATGAATTGCTCACTGAATACTGCAAGTATATATAATAAATACTCAACTGTTTACAAGAAGCAGAACTATAAATAAATATTAATAAATATAACTTCAAGATTAAGTCTATAATTTATCTAGAATTTATCATCAAAGTTGAAAGAGATGTATAAATGAATTCTAAAAAGATGGAAGCAATTTTTAACTGAGAGACATCTGTCTTAATAAAAGAGATCAGAAGTTTTCTAGAATTTATCAACTTTTATTGAAGATTTATCAAGAACTTCTTGAATATCATACAATTACTAATGAATTTGATATAAAAGAATGCTGTATTTCAATGAATTACTGAAGTGAATACTGCTTTTAAGAAGTTGAAGTATATATTTATAACTGTCTCAATGCTGTAATTATTTGATCTGAATAAGTATATGATTTTTGAAATAGATGTCTCAGATTATATAATGAATGAAATGCTGATACAATATAATAATAAAGATATTCTATAACTCTGTGTCTTTATTTCAAAGAAAATAATATCTACTGAATACAACTATAAGATCTACAATAAGAAACTTTTGATGATTATATAATATCTTAAAGAATAAGAATCTGAGCTTGTGAGTGTAGAGAAGTTTGAGATTATCACTGATTATAAGAATCTAGAATACTTCACAACTACTTATAAGCTTACAGAGAGATATATATACTGATTGCTGTTTTTTAACTATTTCTTATTTATAATCTGTTACTGATCAGAGGCAGAGAATATTCTTGCAGATATTCTATTTCACTGAGAATAAGATATACTCTCTGATGATCTAGATGATAGATGAAAATACTGAGAATATTAATTAATCAACTCTGTGATTATAGAAAGTTCTATACAATCAGATAGCTTCTGTATATATATTAATCTGTTTCAAGCTTAGAAATCTTTATTTAAAGAATAATAGAAGCAAGCAGCAGAGATAGATAAATTCTGATAATAGATTATAAAAGCTGTATGAAACAAAATACTTCAATTTCTTATAGATATATACTCAAAAACAGATATCTCAGTATGCTTAATTAATGATGATGACTGTCTACACTTTCAAAATAGACAATGAATCTCTGATTCAGAATTCTTACAAATACAGATTATACTAGATATCCACAACTTGTTAATAATCAGATACTCAGAGTATGAAATTATATACAGTATTATTACTCAAGAATTCTACTAATTGAATATATTGAAGAATGTACATCAGTTTGTACACAATTACAACTACTGTGACTCAGTAATAGTATAGTATAAGTATTGAAAAGAAATACTGAAATTTCTGTCTATTTCTGAACAAATTTGATGTGATATAGTCATTAACTTCACAGTTTTCTTACTCAAGAGTAGCAGTTTCATAAATATTCTAGTCATTGTTAACTATCTCAGCAAGAATATAATACTGCAGCTCTGTGATAAGATAAATACTGAAGTTATTGTAGATATCTTTATAAGAAATTCATTCTATCATATACACAGTCTATCTTTATTCATTATATCAGATAGAAACAGTCAGTTTGTGAGTGCACTTTGAACTTGTATATATCAGCTACTAAGAATCAAATGAAAGTTGTCAATAGTATATCACTCAGAGACTAATAAAGCTATTGAGAGAATGATATAGATAGTTAAGAACATTCTCTGAAAGTTCTGCAACTATATATAAGATAACTGAAGTAATCTGCTATCACATACTGAGATTATTATAAATGATTAAGATTCTGCTACAATAGATATAAGTCTGTTTTTTCTTCTACACAGTTATAATTTAGAAATTCTGAACTTCTCTGAAATTCTTTAAGAGATTATATATATCTACAGTTCTGTGTAAGCAGCAGAGAATATAGTCAGTAAGTTTAAAAAAGCTCATAAATAAACTGAAACTTTGATAGTTAGCACTCAACAGAACTATAAAGATCAAGCAAATATCAAAAAAAATTCCACAATTCAATACAATATAAAAGATAAAATTTGACTAGATCTCAGAAATATAAGAACAGACTGTCTCTTATATACACTGAACTATTATTACATTAAATATATAGTAGTAGAAGTGTTAGATATTCACAACTATCAACTGAACACTCTGTCTGATATTTATAATATTTTTTATATGAATCTACTCTGATCTGTGACTGAGAATTCATTTCTTTTATAAAAGACTTTCAACTAACAATCATCTGTTATTGTAGAAAAAGACAATGAACTTAAATAAGAAATTAAAGCAATTCTCAGTGACAAAATCAATCATCACTGTTATAAATATCTTGTCAAATAGATAGAATATAATCATTCAATCTGAGAACTCATATTTATTATAAAGAATACTGCTGTATTCAATGTCTATAAATTCTCACTCATCTTAGTAGAGAAGAATAATATAACAGATTAGCATCTGTTGATAGTTAATTTACACAATCAACCCTCTATCACACACTCACATACTCATGTACATTTATAAAGTTCTCTCATATCTTCTCACAATTCCATCTCACAATTGCATACATTTTAACACTCTAACAATTCTTTCATCTCACACTTCTTCAGAGTGCAATCTCTGATATTTCTTTCATTTCAATTCTTTTATCTATAAAAACCCTCTCATACAACCTCTTCTTCTGATCTTCTTTCTCTTTCTTTTCTTAATTGATTTATAAACTGTTATCAGAATAGTGTCAAGTTTATTGATAGTGTTATTGAAACAGATCATACAAACTGCATAGACAGTGCAAATGATTTAATTCACAACATTGATAATATCTGTTTAATCAGTGGCACATCTGTTATACACACAAGATATAGTACTAGATCTTCTATATACTTATCAAGAATTGAGAGTTTCTCTCTTGAAAGCTTCTTATGAGATGTGGATGTAGAGAGAATAATAAATATAGATATACTCATCTCAGCAAATTATTACTGTAACTCAGTCATCTGCAATACTTGCTGTTGAAGAATACTTTATAGATTTATATTATCATTTATTATATTTGAATACAGCAGATGCTTGTAGATCTATTGATAACTCATTTTAATATCTAAAAATATATAATTCTAGAGAAGATAGTATACTTATAGACATTCAGATCTCTCATAAATGCTATTCACAGTGTTATAATACTAAGCTTATCAAGCTTCTTTATAAATACTATTCACAGTGTTACAGTTTATAGACACTCAGATCTCTTTATAAGACAGTTGATTATATTACAAATGTTTAGATATAACAGTTTATATATCTAATAATAAAAATACTTAGACTCAGCAAGAAACTTATATAATAACTAGACACTCAGATCTTTTAATATAATCAATACATTCAGATATAAAAACTAATAATAAAACACTTGAATCTTTAATATAATCAATACACTCAGATATAAGAACTAATCACTAGACACTTGAATCTTAAACACAGATAAATTGATTCATAATATAATGAATATACTACTGATTAAACAGATATTACTGATGTTATAGATTAAACTGTTTATATTATCTATATAGTTTATATAATTTATTTCAATGATACTATCTATAAATTTGACACTATTCTGATAACAGTTTATAAATTGATTAAAAAAAAAAAGAGAAAGAGAATCAGAAGAAGGGATTGTATGAAGAGATTTTTATAGATAAGAGAGTTGAAATAGAAAAAATATTGAAGATTACACTCTGAGAAAGTGTGAGATGAAAGAATTATTAGAGTGTTAAGATGTACACAATTGTGGGGCAGAATCATGAGAAGATATAAGAGAACTTCATAAGCATACATGAGTATATAAGTATGCAGTAGGGGGTTGGTTGCGTAAGTTAGCTGCTAATAAGTGCTAATCTATCACAAGTAGTTTATTAAATATTTTTTATAGAATAAAAAACTCATTATATAATATACTGTAGAGAGAATCTTAAAATAATTGTAGATTCTTATTATCTTTCTTAATAAACTCAATTATATAATCTATATTATATTTTCAGTGAGAGAGAAATATTTTAATTATTTCTTTATTAAATATATCTGTAAAGTTTTTATATATTTCAGAGAGTTTTTTACAAAACTTTTTAAGATTTTTAAACTCTAATTTTTCTAATATTTTTTTGATATTTATCATATTAACAGCAAACATCTGAATATTCTTCTTTTTATATATTTAATAAGTTAATAATTTGAATACTTTCACTGATATCTAAATAAAATCAGTGACTCTATTAATATTTTTTTATAGATATAATTATCTTCTAAGAAAATAAGATAATGATTGTGTATATTTAATAAAATTTCAAATTTTATAAATTATAACAGATTAAATATTAAGTTATACTTAAGATTCTGTGCTTTATATATAAAAATATTCTTTTTTTCATATTCTTCTATATTAATATTGAATTTTATTATATTATTGTAGTAATTTCGGCTTATTATTCTTCTGTGGTGTACACCACTCTCTATTATCAAAAATAATGTACACTATCACACTAGTTATTTTGTATAAGAAGAACTGCAAAGCTTAGAAGCTTTGAGAAGCTTAGACTGACTATGTGATCATATATAAGACTGGGATCAAATTTTTCCTCAGTTTCATTATTAGATATCTTAGTTCTGATTTCATATAGTGTTTAGCAAATTAGTCACTTTACACTGTTTATATTATAAATCTAGTCTCAGATCATGTTTTATTAATAAATTAGTGATTCTGATTTCATTTGATTTCATTTTACAAAATGAAATCAAATGGGATCATGATTTACTCTATATAGATTGGCAGCAATAGATAGATTGACAGTGGTAGATAGATTAACAGTGATAGATTAACAGTGATAGATTAGCAGCAATAGATTAGCAGTGATAGATAGATTGACAGTGATAGATAGATTGACAGCAGTAGATTAGCAGTGATAGATAGATTGACAGAGATAGATAAATTGACAGTAATAGATTAACAGTGATAGATTAGCAGTGATAGATAGATTAGCAGCAGTGAATAGATTAACAGCAGCACTAAATAAAATAGAGATAATATCTCCATCAATTATATCATTAAATTGATGTATTATATAATCATCAGAATGAGATCAAACTTGAGTCAAAATCATAATCAGTCTCAGATCATATTCTTACTTTTGATAGTCAGTCACTTTATATAAAATATCAAGATTTTTTAGTCTCATTTCACTCATGTTTTGATAATTCTAATCACTTTACACTTTTATTCTGATTCTGATCTCATTAAAATCATGCTAAGAAATGAACTGAAATCAAATTAAATCAAATCAAATATATAATTCATGATTTCAGCAGTCAGTCTAGAGAAGCTTAAGCAATTTTTGAATTATATCTGATAGTATATCTAAACTGAAGAGAGTATATACTTCTGAAAGTATAATAATTCTGTCTATAATATAAGTTGTAGTTATTATATCAGTGTGATTATTTCTATACTCTAGAACTCAATTATATAAACAAGTAATGAGTTTGAAATACTTCTGATTGCAATATTAATAGCAGACAGCTCATCATTATATAAGATAAACTGAGAGTAGACTGACTGATGAAACCATGAATTTCACATTTGATTTAATTTGATTTGATTTCAGTTCATTTCTTAATGTCATTTTCAGTGAGATCAGAATTAAAATGAAAGTGTAAAGAGATTAAAATTTTCAGAAATGAAGTGTAAAAGAATCAGATTTGAGTCTAACATAATCAGAATGAGACTAACAAATCTTGATATTCTATATAAAGTGACTGACTATGAAAAATAAGAATATAATCTGAAACTGATTATAATTTTGACTCAAGTTTGATTCTGTTCTGATGATTATATAATATATATATAATTTGATAATAATCATTGATAATACTTACAAACTCATTCATACTATATACAATCTCAGTTAATTTTATTCTCCACTGTATCATTGAAAGAGTATTTCATCACAATATTATTTTTATCAATAATTTCTTTTTCTTTTTCATGCTTAATCATCATCAATTTCTTCACAGTTTCTTCTTGCAATTAATCATGATAATAATAATAAATATCTTAACTTAAGTTAAACTTTCTCTCTATATCAACTTCTGTCAATGAAATTGTTAGAATATTATATATTATCATTGTCACTGTTGAATACTGACTACTGATCATTTTTTATAGATTCAGAATAGATTTTTCTTTCACATTAATAGAATTATTATATAGATAGTGATTAAATTTAATATTGCAAGTATTTTATATGATCAGATTTTCAGAAATAATTAATAAATATAAATCTTTAAGCAGTATTAGTAACAGATCAATACTAATATTGCATTGAGTATTATAAAAAAAAATATTAATCAGAGAATTATAATTTATTGACTCTTCAATTTGTATATTCTTCTGTTTATATTATTGATAATTGTTATTGTAGTATGTCTGAGTTATATCAATATAGATTTATTATTCTTTCTCAGTTCAATTCTCTGAAGTATATATATTGATTCAATATAAAGAATCAAGTACAGCAGCAATAGTATAGTAATTAGCAAATGATTGATTTATTCTGATATAATATTCTACAAGTTTATCTTAAGTTTTTTCAATTACTGAAGAAATAATAACATCTCAGAATTGCTTTTTTTGTATACAGATTATCTGAGTTTTCAGATGAGTAAATAATCTATTATATATTTATTAAATAATTTATATTATCAATATAACTATAATAGATACAGTCTTTATTATTATATAAAAAATATACAACAGCTCAACAATATATTTTAACTGTACTTACTCTGATTCAGAAAGTTTCAGAGTATAAATCTTCTCTTATTTAAAATTCTGAACTCAATGATTCACAGTATTTTTTAGTCAAAGTGCTCAGATTATCATTTTATAAATAGAACTTCACTGTATTTAAATATTTTATATTATATTAAGTGAAGAAGTTGAGCTGTGTGTGATTTAAATATTATGAAATCACTGCTGCTGTTTGAAAGAGATGCTGATTGCATTGACAATATGACAAATTTAAAAAAGAGAATAATATAGTTAAAAAATTGATCAATTTACACTGAAATATTATCAGATATCATTATCTTGTTAAAAGTTGATGAGAATGTGATTTGAATATCAATTTTAATATCATTCTCATCAAAACAACTGATCAGTTTCATATTTTCAGATTCAATATTCAATACTTTGAGCAATACTTACACAACAAGCTATATAATATATACAATATATAGAATATATTTATATTTACTATTTCATCTATACAATATCAGTTTTCACTTCAGACTCTGTATTATAGTCAAGTTGTTTGCTGTATTATCTGTTGTAATTATAAGAAGTACTAATAAAATATCTCAGAAATCATTTTTAATAATTAGACTGGCTGCTGGAACCATGAATTACACATTTGATTTGATTTGATTTGATTCCAGTCCATTTCTTGACATGATTTTAGTGGGATCAGAATCAGAATGGGAGTGTAAAGTGACTAGAATTATCAAAACATGAGTGAAATGGGACTAAAAAATCTTGATATTCCATGTAAAGTGACTGACTATCAAAGTGGAATTCATGATCTGAAACTGATCATGATTTTGACTCAAGTTTGGTCCCATTCTGATGATTATATAATACATCAATCTGATGATATGATTGATGGAGATATTACCTCTATCTTGCTTAGTACTCAATGCTCTGATGGCTTGCTATTAGATCCCCTATCTACCACTGCCAATCTACCTACCACTGCTAATCTATGCCACTGCCAACCTATCTATCACTGCTAATCTATCACTGCTGCCAATCTATCTACCACTGCCAATCTATCTATTGCTGCCAATCTATCTACCACTGCTAATCTATTACTGCTAATCTATCACTGCTAATCTATCACTGCTAATCTATTGCTGCTAATCTATCTATCACTGCTAATCTATCACTGCCAATCTATCTATCACTGCCAATCTATCTACCACTGCCAATCTACCTACCGCTGCCAATCTACCTACCACTGCTAATCTATTACTGCTAATCTATCACTGCTAATCTATTGCTGCTAATCTATCACTGCTAATCTATTGCTGCTAATCTATCTATCACTGCTAATCTATCACTGCCAATCTATCTACTGCTGCCAATCTATCTACTGCTGCCAATCTATCTACCACTGCCAACCTACCTACCACTGCTAATCTATCACTGCTAATCTATTGCTGCCAATCTATATAGAATAAATTATGGTCTCATTTGATCCCATTTTGTAAAATGGAATCAAATGAAACTGAGATCACTAATTTATTAGTAAAACATGATCTGAGACTAGATTTATAATATAAACAGTGTAAAGTGATTAATTTACTAAACACTATATGGGACCAGAACTAAGATATCTAATAATGGAACTGAGGAAAAATTTGATCTCAGTCCCATGCATGGTCACACAGCCAGTCTATTAATAATTATCATCAAAATCTCTGTTATATACTCATCTGTGTGACTGCTCTTCAAGAATTCAAAGTCAATCAATTTCTTCTTATAGTTTCAATTCTTATCAATGAAATAACAAACAGTGCTCAAAAAGAAAAGGTTATTGATACTTGTTTATACATTCACTGTCAGTGATATCTAGACTGACTGTGTGATCATGTATGGAACTGAGATCAGATTTTCCTTTGATTTCATTATTAGATATCTTAGTTCTGATCTCATATAGTGTTTAGTAAATTAGTCACTTTATACTGTTTATATTATAAATCTAGTTTCAGATCATATTCTACTAATAAATTAGTGATTCTAGTCTCATTTGATCTCATTTTTATAAAATGAAATCAAATGAAACCATGATTTATTCTATATAGATTGGCAGTAGTGATAGATTAGCAGTGATAGATAGATTGGCAGCGATAGATTAGCAGTGATAGATTAGCAGTAATAGATTGACAGCGATAGATTAGCAGCAATAGATTAACAGCAATAGATTAGCAGCAGTCCATTCTTCGAGTATCAAGTACTACACCGGTCCGATGACTCTCATTTAATATAATCGCACTCTATTTCA
>NW_025544831.1:2000-13073 GCF_000150115.1 Histoplasma capsulatum G186AR | reverse complement strand
ATTATTTTAAAGAAAAAAGATATATATATTCATCAAACTTAAAAGAGATTATTTTATGAAAATTTATAAATAATATAAATCTTTTGATTCACTCTTATTTCTATAAGATCTTCAACTTTTATTAAAGAAGATGATGAATTTCTTAATTCAGTGATGAATAAAATTGTTATAATGAATATAAATGATAGAAAAGTATGAGTAAAATAAATTATTAGAATAATAATATTAGAAAATCTGTTGAAATTTTTACTATTTCTTTTTCAATAATCTACTCTAATTAATTAGAAGACTAGTCAAATATATTTATAATCAACAATAAATACAATACAATGCAATAAAATATAAAATAACAATTACTAAAATATTAAAAAAATTATTAAATTTTATAGACACTGAAAAGTTTATCTATTATAATTCTATAGTATAAATATATCATCTTTTGTTATTTACAGATATTATATATAAAGTCATATATATGACATCAAATAATGTACAAATATTATAAGTATATATATATATATATATCATGAGTGTAATGTCTCTACAATGATATATTCTCATAATAACAAATTTTCATAAAGTGAAATATCAAATAAAATTTCAAATTTTTGATCATTATAATAATACAATTAATTTAATAAAAGTATTAAAAAACTCTGCAAAAAAAATTTTCTTTTATTATTTCTCTTTCTTCTTCTCTTTCTTCTCATTCTACTTCTTCTTCTCTTTCTGCTTCTCTTCATTCTTTATAATTCAATTCTACTTTTTCTTTTTCTTCTTCTTCTTTGTTTTATCAGAGAAAACAATCATCTCAAAACTCTTCTTAACTATTTTCTTAGATAAAAGAGAACTATTCTCTTTTTTCATCAGATTTACTTATACTTCAAAGTTGTGTATTTTCTAATCTACTGCTTCAGATTCTATCTCTGCAGTAAGTAGATTAATATACTCAGAAAGCAATACTGTCTTCTCAATATCTTAAATTATTAAGTATATATAAAATCTAAACAAGACTTCAATTCTTTGATTCTCTTCAGAAATCTGCTAATCAATTAGATTACAGAGTTATTATCAAAAAATATTATCAATAAATATATTCAAAATACAATCTATCAGCTTGAGCTTTTTTATTTTATAGATAAACACATCTTCAATCTTCTTCTGACAGCACTTTTTCACAGTCATTATTTTTTCAGCTCTCTCTCTTTTTATTTTAATCTCAAATTATTTTTATAAACACTTCTGATTTCAGTACTGCTGTATCAATAACTTTACTACTTTCTTCTTCAACTTCTCACACATCAGATCATCAGCATCAATTCTTTCATATTATTAATCAAAATTCAGTAAAAGTATTACTCAAAATCATTATCAATCTACTTTATTACAGAGTTTTTTCAAAATAATATAATATATCTTGTAATTAATCTCTTTATACTTAAAGACTTCTTTCTCTTTCTTTTTAAGATAATGATAGTATTTGTATATCTTGATGATATACAGAGTCATTAAATATTTCTTGAAAAGAGAGACAGATATATTTTCAGTGAGAAGAGAAAAAGAAAAATACATTCTGATTGTAATGATAAAGATTTGTTTGAAAAAAAATATATACTTTTTACAAGACAATATCTGTACAGAAATATAATGAAAAAAACAGAAATATATCAAAGAATTCAAAAAGAAAAAAAAATCTACAGCTATATATTATAGAAAATTATATATTTTATAGCAACACTGTTTGTATTTTTGTGCTGCTTGTTAATATCACATGCATATAGTTATTATATAGATTATATTATAACTCAATACAGATGAGATACTTGTTGATATTATATATATACAGTTACTATACAGATTATATTATAACTTGATATAGATGAGATATTTATTGATATTGTATATATACAGTTGCTATATAGATTATATTATAGCTTGATACAGATGAAATACTTCTGTATTACTATAGAGATTATTTATAAATACAATTTTTCAGATTAATATCTACAGATGTTTTTTTTTTCTTGATTCTTTCTCTCTTTTCTCTTCAATTCATCATAATTCTGCATCAGTATGTTAACTATTAAAAGCAATATGAATATTTCAATATTTTCTCACTAATGAATATTGATTAATTATTTGATTCTATCTAGTAAATTCAGCATCATAAATCTCTGTTCTCTTCTCTCTGAAATCTATACATTCATTCTCTGCACTCAATATCTTCTCCTTCTCTCAAGTGAAAAAATGGCTCATAATAAGAGTATTTCTTATCAGAGGGTTATATCAACAACTGCTGCTAGCCTGCTATCTGCAAGGCAATATATAAACAGTAAGTGATGAAGTAGAAAGCAGTCTGAGCTCATCATCACAAACAGCATTTCAATACTCATCATACTATGTGGGAGATATACAATCTCTGTTTTTATATAAAAAAAGTGAATAAGCAGAGTATGAAATTATCAAAGTAATATTTTTTGATAACACTAGATACTGATATAAGACTAGAGACTATTCATAAGATTCATTACTATTAGAAGTCAGAAGATTTTATTTTCTTTAAGATTATATTTATATATTTTATTCAGAAAATTGATGAAGATTAGTATCACTTTCAGTATTCTACTCTCAATACTCTTCAAATCACTGCAGAAACAATTTTGATTACACTTTTTAAGTATATAATATTATATAAAAACAAATATAACAATATCTCACTAATTATTTCACAGATAATCTTAAAGCTATAATTCATTGTAAGTAAATAATTCTTACTGTGAGAGATACTAGATTGATTGTAAAAATCACTCAAAAATTAAAAAGTAAATTTTTTGACAACTATAGACTGATAAAATAAATTTTGTTTTATTTATTTATATTTTTCATTTTTTTTGCATTTTTTATTTGTTTTTTATTTTTTTTGTAGAAGATTTTTGTTTTTTTTTCATTAATATTTTCAGATGTTTGTTTTATTTTTTTTTAAATTTTTAATATATCTACAGATATATAATGATATTTCTGTTGTTGACTTTAAAAAAGATAACAATATTTGATAACACTCACAGTATAATTAGATATTATTCAATGTAATAACATGTGAATTATATAATTATGAGTAAGTCACAGTTTTATTTGATATTATATTGTAAAATAAGATCAAATGAAACTGTGACTCAGAAATAAAGATAAGAACAGTATTTAGAACTTAATATTTTTTATAAACAGTGAAATAAAATCAGAGCTATAATATAAACAGTGTAAAATGACTAATTTACAAAACACTATATGAGATCAGAACTAAAATATTTGATAATGAAATCAAGGAAAATTTTAGTCCCAGTTCCATGCATGGTTATATAGTCAGTCTACTCACACTTTCTTATAATTCTACCTCACAATTGTATACATCTTAACACTCTAATAATTTTTCCACTCTGCACTTCTTCAGAGTGCAATCTCTGATATTTCTTTCACTTTGATTCTCTTATCTATAAGAATTCTCTTGTATAATCTCTTCTTCTGATTTTCTTTCTCTTTTTTTTCTTAATTGATTTGTAAACTGTTATCAGAATAATGTTAAGTTCATTAATAGTGCTGTTGAAATGAATTATATAAACTGTACAGACAGTATAAATGATTTAATCTACAATATTGATAATATCTGCTTAATCAATGATATATCTGTTATATTATAAATTAATTCATCTGTATTTAAGATCTGAATGTCTAGTTATTAATTTCTATATCTGAGTATATTGATTATATTTAAAATCTGAATATCTTATTATCAGTTTCTATATCTGAGTATATTGATTATATTAAAAGATCTGAGTGTCTAGTTATTATATAAGTTTCTTGTTGAATTCAAGTACTTTCATTGTTAGATATATAGACTGTCATATCTAAATATCTGTGATACAATTGACTGTCTTATAAAGAGATCTGAGTGTCTACAAATTATAATACTGTGAATAGTATTTATAAAAAAGCTTGATAAGCTTAGTATTGTAATACTGTGAATAGTATTCATAAGAGTCTGAGTGTCTATAAATATTTCATTCTCTAGAATCATATATCTTTAGATACTGAAATGAGTTATCAATAGATCTATAAATATCTGCTGTATTTGAATACAGCAGATGATAATCTAGATCTATAAAATATTCTTCAGCAGCAAGTACTGCAGATGACTGAGCTACAATAACAGCTGACTAAAATGAATATATCTATATTCACTATTCTCTCTACACCCACATCTCATGAGAAATCTCTGAGAGAGAAACTTTCAATCCTCAATAAATATACAGAAGATCTAGTATTATATTTTATATAAAAGTCAAAAGTGAATATCAAGTTGAATATCAATGATTAAATGATAGACTCACTATTAAATCAAGTATAGTATATTCACAGTAGATTAGATGATGATATATTAGCAAAATTTCAACTCTGAATGAGTCACTGCTCAGATAATCAGTATATATCAGAGCTAATTTTCTAATAGCTTGATATTCTCTTTTTTAATTCTATACTTCAAATCAAAATATTAGACTGACTAAATAAAATTCATTAGAAGAATACTGTATTAGCAATCTATCTATCTAAATTTGATTATAAGCTTTTAGAAGCAGATAGACAGAACTGAAATGATATTATTAAAATTAATATACTATTCAAGAATTTGAACTTTCAGTTGTATAACTGAAATATAGAATATCTGAGACTTTTAATATACAGTGAATACTGTGCAGATCTTCATCTATTTAATAATAATTTATTATAATTTCATATATTTCAAAGCTGTAAAGAATTCTGCTGAATAAATATATATATCTCAAATCACTCTGCAGCAACCTCTGCATCTGAATCAGAATCAATGAATTAAATTTCTTATATAAATACTGAATACTCAAAAGTTTTCAATATCTCAGATAAGAATACTGTCAACTGAATCACTAGAGAAGTCTGTATACACTGTGATAAATCAGAATACTTTATAAATCAGTATCTGAACACAGTTCTTCTGAGTTGATCTCTCATACATATGAATGCTGTGTTGTCTGTGGATAGATAAGAATAGAGAAAAGAAGAGCTCTTACTCTAAAATATAGATAAGAGCTTAAAAAACAACAAGTCAGCTGAAGATTTGAGTAGAAGATATAAATAGATATAATTATAATCTCTGTTATTATAAATAGTCTAGTCAATGTACATGCAATAATAGACAGTGGTTTTTTTCATTATACTCTTATAAATACTCAGCTGATAGAGAAGTATAAACTTCAGTATATCTCTTTCTCTGAATTATATAAACTAAGTGAATTTGATGGCTCTAGAGAATCTGCCTTCTATAATATAGTAAGATTTAATATTGATATAGAAGAATATGAGAAGAAGAGTGTTTTTGTATATAAAATACAGAATCTTGAGTATAATTTAATACTTAATCTGTTATAGCTTACAGAGTTTGAAATCTTATTAGATATATATAATTATTGTCTTATTTTTTCAGAAGATGACTGTATCTATAAAAAGAATGTTAATAGAACTGCTGATTTTATTTAGATATTAATGAAGATGTTCAAGTTATTAACTCATCAAATATATAAGAAAAAGAATATTCAGATATTTATCACTAGTATAATAAATATCAAAAAAGTGTTAGAGAAATTAGAGTTCAAGAACTTCAAGAAGCTCTGCAAAGAACTCTCTGAAATATACAAGAACTTCACAGATGTATTTAATAAAAAAATAGCTGAAAAACTTTTCTCTTACTGAAAGTGTGATATAGATCATATAATTAAACTTATTAAAAAAAATAATAAGAATCTGCAATCACTCTGAAATTCTCTCTACAGTATATTATATAATGAGCTTTTTATTCTATAAAAAATACTCAATGAACTACTGAATAAAAACTTCATCTATATCAGCAATTCACTCACTGCAGTATCTATACTATTTATAAAGAAATCAGATAAAAACTTATAATTCTATGTTGACTATTGAAAACTCAATAAGATTATATAAAAAAACTGATATTCTCTTTCACTTATCAATGAAACATTTGAATGAATAGAAAAAGTGAAATAATTTACAAAGCTTGACATCTCTATAACCTTCTATAAGATAAGAATTAATAAAAGTGATGAATGATTAATTATCTTTTATATATACTATAAACTATATAAATGAACAGTGACTTTCTTTGAGTTAGTGAATACTTTCAGTATATTTCAGAAATATATCAACTGAGCTCTATAAAATCTACTTAATGAGATTGTATCAGTATATATAAATGATATTTTGATCTTCACTGATGAATCACTCACTGAATATTATAAGTATATATGATAAATACTCAACTGTTTACAAGAAGTAGAACTATAAATAAATATTGATAAATACAACTTTAAAATCAAGTTTATAATCTATCTAGAATTTATCATCAAAGCTGAAAGAGATGTATAAATGAATTTTAAAAAGATAGAAGCAATTCTCAACTGAGAGATATCTATCTCAGTAAAAGAGACTAGAAGTTTTCTAGAATTTGTCAACTTCTATCAAAGATTTATCAAGAACTTCTCAGATATTATACAATTATTAATGAATTTGATATGAAAGAATGCTGTATTTCAATGAATTACTGAAGCAGATACTGCTTTCAAGAAGTTGAAGTATATATTCACAACTGTCTCAATGCTGCAATTATTCAATCTGAATAAGCATACAATTCTTGAAACAGATGCTTTAGATTATATAATAAATGAAGTATTGATACAATATAATAATAAAGATATTCTACAACTCTGCATCTTTATTTCAAAGAAAATATTATTCACTGAATATAATTATAAGATCTACAATAAGAAGCTTCTGATGATCATACAATGTCTTGAAGAATGAAAATTCAAATTTGTAAGTATAGAGAAGTTCAAGATTATCACTGATTATAAGAATCTAGAATACTTCACAATCACTTATAAGCTTACAGAGAGATATATACACTGATTGCTATTTCTTAGCTGTTTCTTATTTATGATCTATTACTGATCAGAGACAGAGAATATTCTTGTAGATACTCTATTCTACTGAGAATAAAATATACTCTCTGACAATTTAGATAACAGATGAAAATATTAAGAATATTGATTAATTGACTTTATAATTATAGAAAGTTCTATATAATCAGATAGCTTCTATATATATATTAATCTATTCTGAGCTCAGAAATCTTTGTTTGAAGAATAATGAAAGCAAGCAGCAGAGATAAATAAATTCTGACAATAGATTATAAAAGCTGTATAAAGCAAAGCACTCTGATTTTTTATAGATATATACTCAAGAACAGATATCTTAGTATACTCAATTAATAATAATAACTGTCTATACTTCTAAGATAGACAATGAATCTCTGATTCAGAATTCTTACAAACACAGATTATATAAGATATTTATAACTTACTAATAATTGAGTACTCAGAGTATGAAATTATATACAGTATTATTATCTAAAAATTCTACTGACTGAATATATTAAAGAATATACATCAGTTTATACACAATTGCAATTACTGTGGCTTGATAATAGTATAATATGAGTGTTGAAAAGAAATGCTGAAATCTCTGTCTGTCTCTGAATAAATTTGATATAATATAGTCATCAATTTCACAGTTTTCTTACTCAAGAATAATGATTTCATAAATATTCTAGTCATTATTAATCATCTCAGTAAGAATATGATACTGCAGCTCTGTAATAAGATGAATACTGAAGTTGTTATGAATATTTTTATCAGAAGCTCATTCTATTATATATATAATCTATCTTTATTTATTGTATCAGATAGAGACAGTTAGTTTGTAAGTGTATTTTGAACTTGTATATATCAGCTACTGAGAATCAAGTGAAAGTTGTTGATAGTGTATTACTCAGAGATTGATGAAGCTACTGAGAGAATGATATAGATAGTTAAGAATATTCTCTGAAAGTTCTGCAACTATATATAAAATAACTGAAGCAATCTGCTGTTATATACTGAGATTATTATAAATAATCAAAATTCTGCTACAATAGATATAAGTCTATTCTTTTTTCTATATAATTATAATTTAGAAATTCTGAATTTCTCTGAAATTTCTCAAGAGATTATATATATCTGCAGTTCTGTGTAAGTGGTAGAGAATATAGTCAGTAAGTTTAAAAAAGTCTGTGAATAAATCAAAGCTTTGATGACTAGTGCTCAACAGAACTATAAAGATTAAGCAAATATTAAGAGAAATTCTACAATCTGATATAATATAGAAGATAAGATTTGACTAGATCTCAGAAATATAAAAATGAATCACTTCTTGTATATACTGAACTACTATTATATCAAATATATAGTAGTAGAAGTGTTAGATACTCATAACTATTAACTGAACACTCTATCTAATATTTATAATATTTTTTATATGAATCTGCTCTGATCTGTGACTGAGAATCTGTTTTTCTTACAAAAAACTTTCAACTGACAATCATCTGTTATTGTAGAAGAAGATAATAAATTTGAATAAAAAATTGAAGTAATTCTCAGCAACAGAATCAATCATTGCTGCTGCAAATATTTTATCAAATGAATAGAATATAATTATTCAATCTGAGAATTTATATTTACTATGAAGAACACTGCTGCACTCAACATCTATAAATTCTCACTTATCTCAGTAGAGAAGAATAATGTGATGAATTAGCATCTATTGATAATTAATTTACACAATCAACTCTCTACTGTGTGCTCATATGCTTATATACACTTATAAAGTTCTCTCATATTTTCTTGTAATTCTATCTCATAATTGTGTATATCTTAATACTCTAATGATTCTTCCACTCCACACTTCTTCAGAGTGCAATCTCTGATATTTCTTTCATTTCAATTCTTTTATCTATAAAAATCCTCTTATATAATCTCTTCTTCTGATCTTTTTTCTCTTTCTTTTCTTAATCAATTTATAAACTGTTATCAGAATAGTGTCAAGTTCATTGATAGTGTTATTGAAATAGATTGTATGAACTGTGCAGGCAGTACAAACAGTTTAATCTGCAATATCAGTAATATCTGCTTAATTGATGACACACTCATTACAATTATAAGCTTTTCAGATAATATAATATAGATCTGAAATGATCTTCAGAGTATATGAAAATAGAGAACAATGAGAAAGTAAACTGTCTGACTAAGTGTATGATCTCATCAACAACAGTTTCAGTCTATAAATCTGAGATTATATTTATAGTCAGCAAAATTCACACAGTGATCAAGCAGCTCAGTCAGAAGATAAAATAGAAGTAGTGAAATAGAATCTGTAATAAACTTTCTGACTGATATTAAAGCTGAAGACTCAGCAGATTATCTGTAAAATATCAGATAAAAGCTTCATCAGAACTCATCATATTATAATATATTTTACACTGCTAACTTGCACTCTACTTCTCTCATAAAGACTTCTTATAATATTACAGATGTTTTCAGTATATAGATGTGAGACTTATCTATATCTATAAATATAATAAGAGCTCAGAGCATCTGACACTGTGTTGATATTTACAGAGACACTTTCTTCACTGATTCAAAAGATCAGTAATAAGATCATACAATCAGATAACAGCTGTAATCTATCTGAAATCACTGACTTCTACAGACTTTGTAGAACTGCTGAAACAGATGCAGTTCTATATATAATATTGTATAAAATAGAGTGGATACAGATCACTGATATAAGAGACAAGAAGATATAATAGCATCAATCAATACAGTCAGCACAATTGATTCAATTAATACAATTGATTCAATCAGTACAATTGATGTAATTAATATAGCTGATTCAATCAGTACAGTCAGTTTAATTGATACAGCTGATTTAATTAGTAAGATTAATACTCTAATCTGACTCTTCTCTTCTACTTTCATTTCTATCAACTACAACACTCTTTGCTCTTCTCTCTTTTCTTTTCCTCTATTGTACTCTCTCTCTATCTTACTTTTATATTCTCATTTATCTTCTTTAGTATCTCTATCTATTCTCTTTCATTTGTCTAAATTGATGTTTCTTTTCCTCCTCTTTTTTATCTGCTGTATTGAAGCTATATCAGATTATGTGATCTTACAGTGCTACAGATGACATCATTCCTTCTCTATTTTATCTTAATCTTTCTCTTTTCTACACTGTTTCTACTTCTCTATAAGATAATGAAGAAAACTGTCTCTTGATGAACTGAGAGAATACTCTCTCTCTACTTTCTGTAAAGTCTTTCAGATACAGCAGTGGTGATCTTTATCAGAGAATCATACTATAGCTCTATCATAAATGATTATATATTGAGTCAGAAGTGAATGCACAGCTTGATATGAGCTGAGTCTTCTCAAAAGTTGTTATCTGAATTCTGTTTCTTTTTCTCTATATATATAGAAATTTCTTCAGTATAGTACATCTCCATGCTCTTCAGAAGGCCTCTGAAGCACAGATGCTGTCTGTACCTCTTCAGAACATTAAATCTATACATACATACATATATATAGATAACACAGTGTTTATATATATAAGAGATTGACTTAGAAGAACTGTATTTAGACACTGATTTATAAAATGCTCTGATTTATTGCAGTGTATACAGATCTCTCTAATAATTCAGTCAGTAGTATTTTTATCTGAGATATTGAAAATTCTTGAATATCTGATATTTATATAAGAGATTCAGTTTATCAGTTTTAATTCAGATATGAAAGATACTGCAGTATAATTTAAGATATATATATTTACTTAGTAAAATTCTTTACAGTTTTGAAATATATAAAATTAAAATAGATTATTATTCAGTAGACAGAAATCTGTACAGTATTCACTGTATATTAAAAGTTTTAAATACTCTATATTTTAATTGTACAATTGAAAGTTTAAATTTTTGAATAGTATATTGATTTTAATAATATTATCTCAGTTCTATCTATCAGCTTCTAAAAGCTTGTAATTAAATTTAGATAGATAGATTATCAACAAAGTATATTCTAATAAATTTAGTATTTACTA
>NW_025544831.1:0-1581 GCF_000150115.1 Histoplasma capsulatum G186AR | reverse complement strand
AAAGATAGAATACTTATAAATATTCAGATCTGTTATGAATATTATTCACAGTATTAGAATACTAAGTTTATCAACCTTTTTTGTGAATACTATTCACAGTGTTACAGTTTATAGACACTCAGATCTCTTTATAAGATAGTTGATTATATCACAGATATTTAAATATAACAGTCTATATATATCTAATAATAAGAGTATTCAGATTCAACAAGAAACTTGTATAATAATTAGATATTCAGATCTCTTAATACAATCAATATATTCAAGTATAGAAATTAATGATAAGATACTTGAGTCTTTAATGTAATTAATATACTCAGATATAGAAACTAATAACTAGATATTTGAGTTTTAAACACAGATAAATTGATTTGTAATATAATAGATGTATCACTGATTAAATAGATATTATCAATATTGTAGATTGAACTATTTGTATCATCTGTACAGTTTATATAATTTATTTCAATAATACTATTAATAAACTTAATATTATTCTGATAACAGTTTATAAATTGATAAGAAAAGAAAGAGAAAGAAGATTAGAAGAAGAGATTGTATGAGAGGATTTTTATAGATAGAGAAATTGAAGTGAAAGAAATATCAGAGATTGTGCTCTGAGAAAATATGAGATGAAAGAATCATTAGAGTGTTAAAATATATATGATTGTGGAGTGGAATTATAAAAAGATGTGGGAGAACTTTATGAGTATATATGAGTATATGAGTATATAGTAGAGGGTTGATTGTGTAAGTTAACCACTAATGAGTGCTAATCTGTCATAAGAATCAATATATTCACAAAGTATACTGATAATTATAAAGACAAATTTTCAAGAGATAGAGAAGTTGAAAACTTACTATATTTTATATAAAGTAATATAGATCTTGACTGATGATAAAACTTTTTTTACAAACTTTTTATAATTTTTGAAGCTTTATATCAGAGCTTTCTCTTTTCTGAAAAGAATCTTAATCAGAAATTTTTATTTCTGTGATATAAGTATAAATTTAATTCACAGATTTTTGATTCTATCTTCTATCAGTCAGAAATCTCACAGATAGTCAGAGAATTAAAATAGAATAAAATAATTATATAATAAAAAGAGATCTTTCTCAGAAACTATATATAATGAATTAGTATCTATTAGTAGTTAATTTACACAATCAATTCTCTATTATATATTTATATACTCACACACATTTATGAAGTTCTTCTATATCTTCTTATAATTTCACTTTACAATTATATATATTTTAATATTCTAACAATTCTTTCATCTCATACTTCTTCAGAGTGCAATTTTCAATATTTCTTTTACTTTAATTTCTCTATCTATAAAAATTCTCTTATATAATCTCTTTTTCTAATCTTTTTTCTTTTTCTTTTTTTAATTAATTTATAAACTGTTATTAGAATAATGTTAAATCTGTAGATAGTATTATTGAAATGAATTGTATAAACTATACAGATGATATAAATAATTTAATCTATAATAATAGTAATATTTATTTAATCAGTGATATATCTATTATATTACAAATCAATTCATCTGTATTTAAGATCTGAATATCTAGTTA
>NW_025544832.1:11001-53864 GCF_000150115.1 Histoplasma capsulatum G186AR | reverse complement strand
TGATGATTTAATATAGAGCTTGTGCTCTATCAGAGTTGTGAGTATCTGATCTATATATTATAGATGCTTTTTATATAAATTTAAGAAGATTAAAATATTATCAAAGTATATAAGATATGATCAGCTGTTCTGCTTAGCAAGAATTATATTTATTATTATTTAAAACATTGTAGAGATGTTTGTAAGTTTTATTGATATTATAAGAAATTCAAATTTTCTTTATTAAGTGTTAAATGCTGTTTTGAGTACTGACAGTTTATCTATACAAATCTGTCAATATTCTATAAATAAGTTAATCTTTATTAGATATCAGATATTCTCTACTGTATCTAGTTATTGCTGAATTTATAGCAGTAAATATTCATTTTTTACAGTAAGTTTATTAAATATCTGATAGTTGATGTATATATACTATTCTTCATTTAATTTCTTAATAAATAGAACTGAAAAGTCTTATATACTAGAGAATAATTGTATGAGATCTTTCTTCAACAATTCTTCTATCTACTACTGTAGTTTCTCAAAATGTGTTTGTAATAGAGAATATATATTATAATTTATTGATTTTGTATTCTCTGTATTAATTTTATGAATAAATTCTCTTTTGAGTGACAGAGAAGATAGAAGATTTATTCAGAAAATCTTTTTATACTTTTCAAATAATATTTTTATATACTTTTTATTTTTAGAGTTTTTTGTAAATGATAATTTCTCTGTTTTAGATTCTCTTATAATGTATAGAATGCTCTGAATTGAAGGTTTATACAGTGTTTACTTTACTTAATATTAAATGATAAGATTCAAATCTTCTATCTCTGATATGTAGAATCTATACTTTATATTTATAAATAGTATTGTATAAATTTAATTCTTATAATCTATCAACTGCAGATAATATATATATCAATAAATTCTAAAATCATACTTCTGAAATCAATCAAGCTTTAAAATCAGATTGTATTTTATATCTGAGAGTATGTATACTCAGATGCAGCAAAATAATCTTTTAAAATATAAAAGTATTTTTACTTTTATAAATAAAATAAAATATTAATTGTTTGAAAGCTTTATTTATTTAGATTTCTTCATCTATTGTATATTAGATAATTTTGTTAGTATATAATCACTGATATATTTTGTTGAAGTATCTGTATTCAATAACACTTTCACTATTACTTCTCTTTTCTACTTCAGATATTCTTTATATATCAGTGTATATAATTCTATAATATTCAGATACTCATCTACTTCTTTTTCTATACTCATCTTTTTATCAATTTTATCTTTAATTTTTATAGAATTCAGAGAATCATCTAGTACAGATAATTTATTCACTTTGAAAATCTTCAGTAGTTAATCAGTAAACATCTTCAGCTCTGCTGATTTGTTTAATTTTTTAATTTCTTATTCTATAAATAACTTTAATAATCTTTTATATTATAATTCTGTCAGCTGCAGTGAAAGCATACTCTATATTTATAATATTATATCACTCACTCTGATATATTTTTTTTGAAAGATTTTGAAGCTTTCACAATAGTATTGAAATCAATATTCATTATATTTAAGTGTCTCAGTGATGATGCTGTGAATGTAGATATGAATCTTCTTATATTCATCAATATTCTCTCTATTTATTTTTATAGCTTGTTTATTTATTTTTTTGTGAGTAAAGTCTCATACATTTGCTCTACTGTCTATAATTATAAATTAAAACACTTTCATTCAGTATATAACTCAAATATTAAATTATATATAAATATCTGCAAACAGAATAATATTGAGAGCTTCTGATTCATTGCAAGATAATACAAGCTGAAATAAATATAATACAATACAAGATTCTCTTTTTGCTTGTATTTTATAAAGTATTTATAATATTTATCTTTAGTATTCAATTTTTCAAAGTTATACAGAATTTATTTTATAAAATTGTCTTATATCTACAGTAGTTTATATTTGTCAGATATCTCTGTATTTATTTTCTCAGTCATTATTCAAAGAAATCTAGCTGTTTCTCTAAAAATAGATACTGTATATAAAATCTACTGTAATTCAGTGGATTATCATTCTATAAGCTTATATTTTATATAATAGTGAAAATATATACAACTCAATCAGTTAAGAGCAGTATTGTTTTTACATTTATTATCAAAGTATAATGAATTAGATAGATTATCTGATTTGATATATTTTATAATAAATGATGTATTCTTCAGAAGCACTGTTTATATTATATATACTGAGTCAGAGTTATTTACTGAAGTATTAATATTGAATGAGCTAGTTAAACTATATAGTGAAATCTTAAAAGTCACTGAGTGTTCAGTTTTATAATATATATATTTCAGTTCTCAGTAAAAATCAGTCATCTGAATATCTTATTTATTTTTGATATTTACTAAGCTATCTACAAAGTTCACAGTATTTATTATTTATTACTGAGTAGCTTTTATATACTGATGTTTCTTCTGTATTTCAAGCTCTGTCTGATAAAAATTATACATCACTAGAATCTTTTTCAATAAAATATTACAGATGAGAAGCTTATCATTTTTAAATATAAGAGCTGCTGCTCTATATACTATTTTATATAGATCTTCAGAAATTAGTTGCATTTTCTGTGGTTCAGATATAAAAGATAGATGTTGATTATAGATATCTATAATAATTATTATCAATTGTATACTTTTCTCTGTATCTTAAAAATATTGTTTTTATGAAGTGATTTTTTGATGATTAGATGGAGTGAAGCAAAGTCTATAAGAATCTTATGAAGTTCTGAGGACATCAAAAGTTGCTTCATTGTGTGGCTGAAATGATTGAATATACAGCATTACAAAATGATGGCTCAAATGTTGTTGATATTATTGATGCAGAACACATTTCTGATCCTCTGATTGATCAAAATGCTCAAAATTCCCACTTTTAAATCTGCAGTGGAGATTTAACTTTTTCAAATACTGATTCATCATTGAATTGAATATCTAACACTAATTCACAATTGAATGTGGTGTCTTGATTTTACCTCTGAATGTTGTTTCATCATTCTATTCTTCTTCTTGATTCAACTTCTCTATTCCAACTTTGCATTATTATTTATCATTGTTACATTTAAACATGAAGTATTCTCATTGTTATCAATCATTTTCTCATGTATGCTTCACAAAGAATGCTGATTTCACTGATTTCTACTCTATCTGTTCAAATTGTTGCAAACAAAGCAAGTGTTCTCACTGCAAAAAACCTCTTTCTTCACTCATCATTACAAACAATGATAGTTCATCAAAAATATACTTCATTTGTTCTCTCTGTCATCAATATATCAATTTGAATCAATTTTCAAGATCATCATCAAAAAGATAATCATCAGCTGCTTCAAAGAGCCCTTCTCAATTGAAGTCACAGAAATTGGTGATACTTATTCCTTATATAACAGTATGAGTGCTTTATAAATAATTGTCAATGATATTGCTGATGATTTTTAAGATCACTGCTGCTGAATACTCAATTATTCTCACATCTACAATATCATTCTCATTATTAAATGTATCAACAGTCAGTAATTCCTTTTCTATCTTCTTGCTGAGAAAGGCTTTCACAATCTAACTGATATATCTGCATCAGAGCCCTTTGAATTTCAATATTATTCTCTCACAGTATATATTCAATTGGCAGGATTATCACTCTGTACCATCTTTATCTCTTCAATTATCTTTATATTTCTTGTGTTGCTATCACTCAGAATCTTCTTTGCAGATATACAATCCTCATACATCAGACAATATATATATTGAATCTGTCTATATATTGTCATTCTCTTGATCAAGTGGTTCTGAAAGTGAATATACATCAGATGGATATTTCTTGGCAGCAGTCTCTTTCTATCAATTCTCATATATATCATCATCAGATTTACAGAATGATACTCAGTTAATCTTCTTTCTATAGTCAGAGAATTCAACACTTTCATCTGAGTTTATATATAATGATGATATTGAGTTGAATGAGCAGTAAGATGAGCCACATCAATCAGATTCAGTCATATTATATAATGACTGATAGTATATTTGTAATTTTCACAGAGTACTCAAGAATGAAAAGATGGAAACCTGCACAGTGTGCAAGAAAACCTGGTTTCAAATGAAACTCACATTGATTAAGATGTGTGATAGATGTGTGTGAGATCAATATCAACTGAAACAGCAGCAATAAGATAATTATACTGAATCAGATGCATCAGATCTATACAGTGATGATAATAATATGAACTCTGACAGAGTTTCACAACATCTATCTGAGTTAACAGTGGCAGAGAAGATGCTGATTGCACAGTGTAGCTTGTATATATAGATGAGATAAGTTCACAGACTTCAGTACTGATATTCAGAACATATAGCATGTTTTATACAAAACACAATAATTATAATTGATAAACTTTCAAGATTTCCTCAGTCACTTGATATGCTGATACTCAAATCATGTGAATATAATCAGATCTCTGAAATAAATATTTGATATATTACTGATCTGCAGATGAGAAGACACAATGTGCTGATATGACTTCACTATCTTTTCATTCATCATTTCAACTATTACTATATCAAAATTGATGAGAATGTGGTGGTATCTCTTCTCTATAATGCAGATATAAGTGATCAACTCTCTTTCACATATGAGGATACTGAATCATCTGATCATGAACCAGCTACAGATTCATAATTAGAATCATTCACTCAATCAGAATAATATAATAATGATGTCTTTGATACTATATTTTTTGTTTCAAATCTTCTAGCAGACACTGATGAATATACACTGCTTGCAAATTATATCAATGCAATCACTGATAATCATTTGATCATACTCTCTGTTCATTACACATCATTTATCAATTTTAATTCACAAGAGCAAATGTATTTGATGATATTCTCCACTCTATTTCCACAGGCAAAAGCTGATTTTGCAAATGAATGTGAGCATTCAGTAATACTCACTCAGTGGGCTTATCATCTGATGTGATATTTAAATGGACATTTTACTAGACATTCACAATTTCACTATATAGTATTCAATCAGATACTGCATGAGCAAGCATTTTGCACTGTAAAGTAATATATTGTCAAAAACAGAGACAGTTGCAATCTGACTATTGATGATATTCAGAAGATAATACTTGATATCAATTATTCATCTCTTCTTCAATGAATAGTGAGATCTGAGTCATCAATCAAAGGTATGTGATTATACTAAAACAAGTGATGATATGAACTTGAGAGTATTGTACACTGACTTTCAATGAACAGTCTATTTCTCACTCTTAGTACTGCAGATCATCAGTGGTATGATCTATAAACTCATTTACTCAGATTTTATAAATATCATCAGACTACTGATAACAGACAGCAGACAGTAATTATATATAGCAATATTCAGAACAATTCTCACATTATTGCTTATTATTTAACTCATCACTTTCATCTTTTTACTCAGTGAGTGCTAATATCAAAGTTCAATATAGTTGATCACTGATTTCAATTTGAGTGGCAGAGTAGAGGCAGTGGCTATATTCATGGTTTCATCTGATTATATGATGTCTCTGTTGCTGATGTGTCATTAATCATTATTTATCAGACTATTGTAACTTTCTGAGGTCTTGAAATCACTGCAGTTAATTCTGATTCAATTCATTTCTCAGATCAAAGACATTCATCTTCTTTGTTATTTCATCAATAAATATAAATATACATATTTCTGATGAAGCCTTCCACAGGGTCCCTCAAACCAATACTATTGAATCAATACTAACACTCTTATAGATGAACTTCAGAGACTATTGCACAGCTCTGATCAATTATTTTGAAAGATATACATAATATTCTGATATATACTGCTTTCACAGAGATAAATGAACTCATAAAATTCACTGCAGATTTTACTACCCACATTTCTTGCATAACACACCCACTATTGCATATCACAATGATTCAGATGATTCTTCACAATATAAATTTCAATAAATATTTGCTGTTAAGCAAACAGATCAGCTGTTACAAGTATTCTCTTCAACAATTACTCTTGACTAATTTGTAAATGAGAATCTCTCATCTTCCACTTTCTTGAAAGATGTACTGAAATATACAGTAAAATACTGCACAAAGAATGAAGTGAAATCCACATCATACAATGATATTATAAGAGCTGTGTGCAATGCAACTTCTCATTCTCACACCTCATCAGCTATACAGTCAGTGATTACTAAACTGCTGAATAGATTTATTGATGAGAGAGATTGATCTGCTCAAGAAATATGTCATCATCTGTTTAATCTATTTTTGATAGAATGCAGTTGCATTGTCATTTCAATGTGTTGTTATGAATATTTTCTTTGATGTGAAAACTTTGAGATCATCAACTCTGATCTTGTGCAGCAGAAGTCTATATTCAATAAATATAGAAGTCATTCATCAGTTCTAGATAATATCATACTTCTTCAGTTTATGCAGAGTTATAATTTCAAGACTTACAGACAATGACTCTGAGCCTCATCACAATTGATATCATTCTGATCTCAGTATTCATCTGATTGTAGTAATAGTGAATACCTCAACTTTTGCAGAGTGAAGATGACTATACATCATTTATAATGTGATTGCAATGTTTATCTAAATATATTTGATGAGTTTGACAACTGAGTGGAAGTCTACAATCACTGTCTGTGTAAACATCAAGATATATATGAATTTAACATTCTTGATTTTGTGGAGAATGAAGTCATTGCAGATGAGTTTGAGTCAGATGAGTAATAGAAGAATACAGTTCAGAATAATTGAGAGGTATTGACAGCTGATCTTTCAGATCACAAAAATATCAAAAATGAACTCAATAATCTTGATATATATGATATGAATATTCATCATAACTGACACAGTCATTGCCACTCTATTGAAGATCTACTATCAGATGATTGATGAAAGACTGTTAAGATATGTGATTATTCATTATCTTCAGCATCAACTATAATAAATCTGAATACTCTCATCAATAAGTAGTATCAGTTGTTTGATTTGATCATCAGTCATTTCAGACAAGAACTCACTGACATATCTTGACTATTTCTGCTTCTCAATATTGATGGCTAAGAAGGAACTGACAAGTCATATGTCATTGATATCATTAGTAAGCATCTTGATCACATGATATATCAGCAGAGAAGAATGTCTTCAATAGTTCAATCTGCCTTAACAGATGTAACAGCTTTCAACATTCAAGATATTATACTTCACAGTCTATTATATCTATCTGTTCAGACTGTATATCAGTCACTGTTATCTGAGATACTGTCATCTCTTCAGAAAACACTGTGTCATGTGAAATACATCATTATCAATGAAAAATCAATGCTTGATTTTACAATGATTAGTCAGATTGATTGCTGATTTAAAGAGCTATATTCACAGTGTGATGATATATTCTTTGATGAACAAAGTGTTCTGTTGATCAGCAATTTCTATCAGCTTTCCTCTGTCAGAGACTCTTCTTTATACTTGATTTCCTCTTATTCACAGATTGATAATACTGTTGATATATATCATTTCTTATTCACCATTCTCATTCTTCAGCAGATTATGCATCAGCATGAAGATGATAATCAATCAACTCAGTTTAGACAGATACTGAGCAATCTGCAAACTAACACTCTAATATAAAACAATTGACAATTGTTTCTCTTCAGAGTAAAGCACAATCTTCATTTCAATGAGGTCATTCTGTTTGAGGATGTCATTCACATATATTCAAAGAATAAGAATGTTTACTTATATAATATGTCAAGGCTCAGAGCATGCAATTGATCAGTTAAAATAATATTTATCAATTATCTAAGATATGAATCAGCAAAGACAGCCACAGCAGATGAGATACAGAATCTATTCAATATTATTTACTTGAGTATTAACTGTTGAGTGATGCTTACATACAATTTATGAACTGACAAAGGTTTTATTAATGAGTCATTTGATACTATGTATGATATTATTTGGGTTGATTCCTGCAATTTCATGCTCACACCTCCACATACAATACTGATCAAATTTGATGAATATATCAGCTCAGAAATCATTGTTAATCTCATTAACAATCAGTCTATTGTTTCTATATTCTATTCACAGACAGAATTCAATCTGAATGAGAATCATTGTACTTGAGAGCAATTTTCTATTGTACTTGTATATATCATTACAGTTTACAAAAGCCAGAGTGTGACTTTGAACAGAGTAGTTTTGAACATATATAATATAGATTTTGTATCTGATCTTACTTATATTATCTGTTTTCATATCAGATCTCTCAATGATCTGATGTTTAATCAGAAGTTTGATTATACATACTTTCAAACATCAATGACAACAGTTATATTAAATTATTATAAGAATGCAAGACACAGAAGTCAGCAGCAAAACATTGAGCAGTATATAAATAGTATATACATTGCTGTGAGAGTCTTCAGAAGCCCTCAGCAGTCTTCAATTTCAGAATAACTTCTTTTAATCATTGCAAAATATCTATTCAAATTTGAAAGCTGATCAGTAAGTGTATTATATATTTGAAATACTCTTTTTAAAATTTTCATAATTTCTCTGATATATTTGTTGATGAGATTATCATGTTTGAAGTTCTGCATACTGAATTATAGCTTGATTGATTAACATGATCAATATATATTCTACAAGTATACATTTTTTCTTATGAGTCTGATTGTTTCCTTCTTTGAAGATATATAATGATAGTCATTATATTATGTTTTCCATCAGTTGATTTCTGAGGTGATTTCATTGAAACTTAGATGTGTTTAGAATATAACACTGTCTTGGATGTGTTTAGAATATAACACTGATCTGAATAGAACTCTTTGTGAACAACTTGTTAATCTCAGATAGTATATATCTATTCTATATCTATTCTATTTAATATCTATCTATTTTATCAGTTGAGTTGCACAGATATCTTGAGACAGCCTTCAGTTCTATTCATTGTGTTCTATCTACTTAGTCACTCACTGTGCTGACTCATTCATTCAACTTCTATAAAACTACTCTTCTTCTTATTTCTTATTTTTCTTGTCTTAGAGAAATTACATCATCTACCTCTTTTCACACAGCACATCAATCCCACTATTATATCATCAAATGAGTTGACATTTTTCTTTGCAAGGCATTCTACAGCTGATTAGTATAATTTAAATGATGAAAAATATATGAAAAACACAAGTATTTGATATTCTTGAACTGTGGTTCAAAAGTTAACTGGGTTGTGAGCTTGTTTAGCTCATCTACATCTTATATTCTGCATGATATCTTTGAATTATCTGCTAATGAATCTGTTGACAGCAAATACAGTATCCCCACCTCTGCCTCTGCCCCCACCTCTAATGAATAAGTACAATATCATAAGTTTAAACAATATAGATCTTGTATTGGAACTGAATGTTGATTGAAATAGCATTTAAATCTATTTCACACATGTTGCTGATAGCTAATATATAATATAATCAGTTTATCCATCATGACTGACACCACAGAGGCTTCTCCAACTATCCTCTCATATCATTCATATACCTCTTTCTGTACACCTTCTGAATTTAATATGAATGTTGATCAGTTCAAAGAACAAAGTATATTGAAGTCTTCTTCAATTATTTCTCTGTGCTAATATATCATTACAGTTCCATTACAATCAACAGCAGAATCAATCAATGTAGCAAAGACTGCTATAAAAGCAGACATACTGAAAAAATTCTGAATTGTCAATGAATCTGAACTCATAACTTAGCTTCAGAGTCTCTTAATTCATCCATACTATTTTGAATTCTACATCCACCATCTAAGTTTAGAATATGTCAAAGAATTGAAAGCATGTATGAAAGATTCAATTTTTACAAATATCAAGATTCATTTGCTCAAAGAAGAGCATGATGAACAAGCATGTTTCTCTACAGAGAAACCAAGTTTCAAAACATATGAGATAATCAACTTTTATTGTTGTTTTATTGTTAAAACAGCATTCTGGAACTGCCAAGCACAAGACAGTATGTATTATTGAAAAAACATTCAAGAACAAGAATGCCACAGACAAATGTTTGTTCTTCTCAAATGATTGATCAAGAAATATACATCAAGTTGTTTGACAGAATATGTAAGAAAAGATCTTTCAGAATCAAAATTTTACTCAAATCTTTCTTTGTGTTTCAAGTCTGTAGATACAGATGATGATGCTGTGAGAGTCTCTCTCAGCAATCTGAATACTCTATCAATCAGCATTCATTCATTCATTACAATAAATGAATCAAGTATGATTTCAAATGCTGAAGATCTGATGCAAGAAACTTCCACTGCTATATAAGAAAATGTTGATATTATAAGTGAGAAATGAAAGAATAAACTTTTGACATCAGTCTGATGATTAGAACTTATGTGCTTGTTCAATATTGTTGATCTCAGAGAATCTTATTGATAATGAATCAATATCTGTGAGATCATTTATGCCTCACAGAAGGCAACAGACATGACAGAGATAGAATCAGAGAGAGACAACAGTAATTTCTTCATATTTATAAATATGGATTATCTGTAGACTGAGTTCATTGACTGAGATCAATAAATATCAAGTGATTAATCAGATGAGGTTATTCATTCAACACAGAAGTCAGTAGATAAATTCTATAAAATATAAATGTTTCTGAACAATCTCAACATACAATTCTCAAATTATAAAAAAGCATACAAAATACTGAAAATAATAAACTCAGATGTGTTAAGAGTATCTGATATATGATACAATATGAAACTCAAATTTTGACAGTCAGTGACTGTAAATATAATATGTGATTTTTGAATAAATAAGTTGCTGTATGAGTGTATAATTATGAATCTGATGAGCCTTGATAAGACATGAATGATCATTGTATATATACTCAGTGTAAGTTAATCTAGTCTCTGAAGACTCCCACAATCTGTTGTATAAAGAGCAATATTAATCAATACATTTACAGCTGAACAATGAAATGCAAGAGTTAGTATATCTGAAATCAATTATTTTGATTGTTTTATCAGCTCTTCTTAATCAGTGATATGCTGAAATCAGTGCCATATTCAACACCCTCAATGTGTGAGTCTATTATAGTGATACATAAGATGACAGATCTGACTGCAGACTTATATAGAGATGATTAATAAAATACAATGAAGTCTTTCAGCAGCAACAGCTGTTGCAATAAATTGTTCTTACTTTCTATCAAAGTTTGTTTGTATATAATGACTCAAGTGTCATTCAATCATGAGTTGCTGAAGGTCAGAATAGATTAGAATATAATTACTTATATAATCTGTCAGAATTATTTGAAACTGCTGTATTCAACAAAGTTTATATATTATGAAACAGAGAGACAGTTATAGCTCACACCTGCTTCAATCTGAGAGCAGAATATTATATTATATTGAGTGCCACTCTCTATATAAATAACATGAGTAATATAAAGAATCTTGCAAGATTTATTTCATCATCATTCTCAATTCTTTCATGAAATAACAGCAGTCATCTAGTGAAGTACAGCATCAATCATAAATTCAATTCTTTTGAAATGAATATGTGTGAACCATCTGCTATATTCCACATGACTGTCAAGGCACTTGACTTCTTGATGTGAAGAGCATCACTTACAGATACACAGATTGATCTTCATATTTTCAAGTTTCTGAAGATGTATTTGGTTCATCAGATACTGATGAGTCATCTCTCATCAGTGATTGAGCTGAAAATTGAGAATGACATCTCTGTGGCACAGTATCATGTTGTGGAATGCCAGTTTATCACTCAACAACTGAAAAAATACCACAATTTAACTAAGTATCTATATCAGAGACTAGTTTCAAAACTATCAGATGATCAGATTTTTATAAATATGAGTAAATACAGACAACTGACTCTATTCATCTCTTGACTTAACTATGTATATTATCACAAGTTTGTTATGATCAGCAAGGTTTCTCTGACTCTGATGTAAGCTAAATATATAACTCTTTTTACTGAATGACTAAATTTATATTACTTTATTCAGCATAAAGCTGCAGAAGGCTTTATCAGAGATCCTCAGCTGATGCTTCTCTTTTCCTCTGAAGTGAACATCTCAAATTCTGAGAATCAGAAAAAGACACTTATATTGATGCTATATAAGACTTCTTGACTCCACATCTTGATGAAACAGCTCAGCTACAAAGTATTCAAGCTCAATGAAAAGTTGATTGTTTGATGCAATGAATCAGGTGAATAAGTGCTTGTGGCAGAAGCATGTGCTCTCACAGGCATTTTATATTATATCTTTCATGTCAGTCTGAAACCAAGTGAACATGCAGCAATGATGGCTAAATTTAATAAAAACAGAGAGGATTCAATGATATTTATCACCTTCTATCAAGTTGGAAGTGCTGGGTTCAACTTACAATATCTTTATTGAAATGCTCATTGCTATAATATAGTAAGTAATCACTCTATAACCAATCAAGCCATTGGGTGTATTCTTCACATTGGGTAAACTAGAATTATCAAGGTTTATGAATATCTTGTTTTCAATTCCTTTAATGTTCACAAGCTGCAGAAGTTGGATTTGAGGTATGTTCTGAGTCTTATAACTGAGTTGAATCAGACAATGTTCAGAATGCACAAGAAAGGGGGTTTTGAGAAGAATACAGATGAGGTTGAAAAACTATATCTAGATTCTTGAGTTAAGTTGAAAAATGGAGCTATTCACTACTTAAACAATGATGAAGATATGCTGAAGAGTGCAAGTTCATTGAATGATGATATCTTGATTGCTGAGTTGATGAAGTTGTTCTGAAGAATGAATAATAATATTGATATGAATAGTATTTCAGTTCCACTGAGTGGGGTTATTGCCAACTAGCAGAGAAGTCACTGATTTTGTTTGTTTTCTTTTAGAGTCAGAATTTGAAAATGGTCAGGGTTAGAATAGATAGAGTAATGGTGTTATTAGTTAATTAGTTTATTTTTTTAATGAGAATAAATAGTATTGTGACTTCACAATCTCACTTCATTCTGTTCAGCTGCATGTTTTATGAAGCTTCTGCTATACAGTGTTGTGTCTGAGCTGTTCATCTCTTCAAAGCAACTAAAGATGCATTTCATTCTCTTGGATTTAGAGGTTCATTTGCTCACTCCCTGAAGGGGGGGTGCTGAGGGCAGGCTGCTTCTAGTATTTTTTTGATTATATAACTGACTGATATCTTCTTTTTAAACTTGTGAGTAGAGTAGTTCTTTGAATCATTGTCTATCTCTACATCATCTTTCTATACTCTCAGTTTATTTTATATTTTGAAGTGAGTTATCTGCTACTGATATTGCAATCAGAAGTGTTTCAACTTCATTATTTATTTATATAATTGAGTTCTCAAATATAGAGATGATTATACTAATATAATAACTATAATTTGTATTATAGATGAAATTATTATATCTTCAGAAGTATATACTCTCTTCAGTTTAAATATACTATCAGATATAATTCAAAAATTACTTGAGCTTCTCAAAGCTTCTAAACTTAGCAGCTCTTTTTATATGAAATAACTAGTGCAGTAGTGTACATCATTCTTGATAATAGAAGATAATGTACACTCTGAAAGAATAATAAACTGAAATTACTATATATTAACAGTTATTATAATGCAAAGAAAAGAGTATATACTTACTGAAAGAACAGAAACTTCTCTTAGAGCTTCACAAATAATTATAACAGAGATGAAAATAATCAATGAAATAGTTATATACAGAAGACAGAATACAAAATTGAAATAAATCTTTACTGTACATACAACTCACACAAGAAACAGATATATACTTACTCTAAGTATAAAAAAATACTATATTGCTATTTGAACTACTCTGTATATATATATTCTTTCTATAAATAATCAATTTGAAAGTTATATATTAATATAAAAAATAATAGTATTTATCTGATAAGCTGAAAGTATATAAAAATAAGAGAGTAATACAAAAACTGATATGAGTAAATATAATATAAGAATCTTCATCTACTATAATCTCAATAATATAGAGACTCTGAACAATTTCATCTATAATAAATTAAAATAAAATTTATAAATAAAGAAGAAAGTATTGTATATACTCAGTACAATCTGTTTGAATAACAGTATTTTCTCTGAAATATATAAAATTACTAAATATTTTGTACTTACTTTAAACAAAAGATACAATTAATAAATAGCTAGTGAAATGAATTATATTATACAAAATTTATATATAAAAATATGTTTTTTTGAAAGCAGTGAGTGCAGAAAAGAGATATGAGAGATAAAGAAAGAAGTCACTGAAGATATACAATATCTCTAAGAGAGCAGACAAAAGTAAAAAATCAGTATAAAAGAAAAGAGAGGAATTGATGTGAATAGAAGAGATAGAATTAAAAGTAGTAGAGAAAGTATAGACAGCAGAAAAGACAGAAACAGCAGAGAAGATAGAGATAGTAGAGAAAACAGAGATATAAATAAAAATAGAGAAGACAGTAATAGAAGATAATATAAGAGCATTCATTATTATATTATCATTATAAACACTATCATCACTGCTTATATCTGCATCAGTGATTTTGTCAACTGCTTCACTCACATTTTCATCATTAATTGAGATATTTATATTATTATCATCACATTCAACTCTCACAACATTGTCAAATGTGATCTTTTCAACAGAAATGAGATTATATAAAAGAAAGTTATTGAAAGAGAAGTTTGAATAATTATAAGTCAGATATATACTCTGATGATAAGAAGTAGAAGCTAGCAATAATTAGCAATTATAAAAGTTATTAATTTACAGTTAAATTAGCTTTTAATAAGATTTGATTAATAAGAATTTATCAGTAGATTAACTGATGTAACTAGAACAGTATAAACTGTAATAATTAGATGTTATATTATAGAACAGAGAGTGCTAGATAATTTGATAGAATAGAATAAATATATAGAATAATTGAAAATAAAACAGAGAAGATTGAATAAAGAGATATAAATAAATAAATAGAATGAAATAGTTGTGAATGTAATATAGTTAGTGATGAGATGATGTTGTTGTGATAGAAATTCTTATATATATAAAGTGAGAATATTTTATTATTTTGAGTTAGACAATATACAATTATAATAAGAGCTTGATGAATGTATGCTATAAATGTTTCAGAGATAGTATACTGTGAAGATAAATACAGATGACAGAACACTGTCATAAAAATATAGATGAATTTAATAGAAAAGAATATAGTAATTTCAGTTTATTATTCTTTTAGAGTATATACCACTCTCTATTATTAAGAATAATGTATACTACTGCACTAGTTATTTCATATAAGAAGAGCTGTAAAGCTTAGAAGCTTTGAGAAGCTCAAGCAATCTTTGAATCACATCTACTCAGATATTTTCTTTCTCTTTATAATACTGAATTTTGAAATTATAAGCAGCTAAAATCTCTGATTATCTTATTTATCTTCTTATCAACTTTTTTATAATTGTAAAATACTGCAAATTGTAGTAATTTAATAGTATAATAATTTAATATTTGACTTCTTTCAAGTATATTTTTCATTTCTTCAATGCTATTACTATAGCTAATAATTCTTTATTATATATATTGTAATTCTGCTCTGCTGATGTCATCATTTTTATATAGTATATAATAAAATATAATTATTCTTTTTTATTATATTACTATAATTTTATATCTATAGTGCAATCTGAAGTATCTGTATTCATAATAAATAATTTCTCTGAATTAAAATATATTTATATATTTTTATTTCAAAATTCTCTTTTTATTCTTTTGAATATTTGTTGCTGATTATCTGTTCATTTAAAAAATATATTTTTTTTAAACAATATTATTAATAAATTGTTGGCTTTTTGCTATGAATAATCTAGTGGTTATAGTGCTATCTTATCATATCTAACCATTTGTTAACATGGACTAGTCAAGAGAATCTGGGCAGGGTTCAAATCTGGAAAATGCCATTGTGATTTTCCTGAAAGAATGGCTTACTCCATGCAAGGTATGCTCTTGAGAACCTCTGTATATATCTAGACATTATAATTGACTCAAATTATAGTGTGATGAGGTTGAGCTCTACATCTTCTTGACACTTGAGTGGTTAGTAAGATGTGTGGTCACATCTTCATCAGATGAGAGAGAATGTGATTCCTCACTATTCTGCAGCTGATGATTGCAGTATATAGATGGTGGATTAAGTGGCCACATCTGCTGTGGGTCAGGCCACACCACCATGCCCACAGATATATATATCACTATAAGCACAACCATTTAACAAATGGTTATGTTGGCTTTTTGCTATGAATAATCTAGTGGTTATAGTGCTATTTTATTATATAGCTATATACAAAATGATTGAAGTGATCTGCTGCTATATACTGAGATTGTTATAAACAGTCAAAATTTTACTATAATAAAGATAAGCTTATTCTTTCTTCTATATAGTTATAATTTAGAGATTCTAAACTTTCTCAAAATTTTTTGAGAAATTATATATATTTGCAGCTCTGTGTAAACAGTAGAAAATATAATCAATAAATTTAAAAAAGTTTATAAATAAACTGAAACTTTAATAATTAGTACTCAACAGAACTATAAAGATTAAATAAATATTAGAAGAAATTCTGTAATTTATTACAGTATAAAAAATAAAGTCTGATTAAATCTCAAGAATATAAAAATAAACTGCTCTTTGTATATACTGAACTACTATTATATTAAATATATAGTAATAGAAGTATTAGATATTCATAATTATCAACTAAATATCTCATCTAATATTTATAATATTTTTTATATAAATCTGTTTTAATCTGTGACTGAGAATCTATTTCTCTTATAGAAAATCTTCAACTGACAATCATCTATTATTATAGAAGAAAACAATGAATTTAAATAAAAAATTAAAGCAATTCTCAGTGATAGAATCAATCATTACTACTGTGAATATTTTATCAAATAAATAGAATACAATTATTTAATCTAAGAATTTATATCTGTTATAGAAGACACTGCTGCTTTTAATATCTATAAATTCTTACTCACTCTAATAAAGAGAAATAATGTAATAAATTAATATTTATTAATAGTTAACTTACACAATCAATTCTCTACTGTACATTTATATATTTATATATATTTATAAAGTTCTCTAACATTTTCTTATAATTCTATTTTATAATTATATATATTTTAATACTTTAATAATTCTTCTGTTCTGTGTTTCTTCAAAGTATAATTTCTAATATTTCTTTTACTCTGATTTTTTTATCTATAAAAATTCTCTTATACAATTTCTTCTTCTGATCTTCTTTCTCATTCTTTTCTTAATTAATTTATAAACTATTATTAGAATAGTATCAAATCTGTTGATAGTACTGTTGAAATGAATTGTATAAACTGTATAGATAATATGAATAATTTAATTTACAATATCAGTAATTTTGCTTAATCAGTGATATATTTATTATAATAAACACAGAGCAGAATTATAAAAAAAAAGATGTTTTATAGATATATAAAAGTATATAAAAGAGTGAATGAGCAATAGAAAGTTGATTGTATAAGTTAACTACTAATAGATATTAATCTATTATAAATATTTTCTTTTAAAACAGATACTATTTTTAGATCTGCTGTTATATATTTTATAAATTTTTTATAAAAGATTTAAATAATGTTCTGACTAGCTGATTATTTTTTCTTCTTAATTCAGTTATTCAAAATCTTTATTAGTTTAATGAAAGTCTTCTACTATAGATTCTGCTGTTTTTAAATCTTTTTAAACTATTTCTATAGCTGAGAGATAACTGTGAGAATACTGCTACTGACTTCTTTAAGAATTGAAAAAGATATTGTAACAGTCTTTCTTTATCTTTTATCAGTCTTTTCAATAATAAAATTAGCTGATAACTTCAGCTTTAGTGATCTGATAAAGATTATATTAATATTTTTTGATAAATAAGAGAGTATTGAGAGTTTTATAATTATTTAATTTATATATATTATATATATAGAGTAGCTGTAGAGAATATATAATGATATTGAATAGATTAGAGGGTTAAAATTATGTGGAAAACAGTTGAAAAAATGAAAAATTCAAATATACTGTAACAGACATGCCACTGATTAAGCAGATGTTACTGATGTTGCAGATTAAATCATTTATATCATCTATACAGTTTGTATAATCTGTTTCAACAGCAATATCAACAGACTTGATATTATTCTGATAACAGTTTATAAATTGATTAAGAAAAGAAAGAGAAAGAAGATTAGAAGAAAAGATTATATAAAAGAATTCTTATAGATAAAAGAATTGAAGCAGAAGAAATATTGAAAATCATACTCTGAAGAAATACAGAGTGAAAGAATTATTAGAGTATTAAAATATACACAATTATAAAGCAGAATTGTAAGAAGATATGAGAGAACTTTATAAGTATATATAAGTATATGAGTATATAGTAGAGAGTTGATTGTGTAAGTTAACTATCAATAAATACTAATTTATTATATTATTCTTCTCTACTGAGATAAGTAAAAATTTATAGATATTGAATACAGTAGTGTTTTTTATAACAAATATAGATTTTCAGATTGAATAATTATATTCTATTTATTTAATAAAATATTTACAGCAGTGACAATTGATTCTGTTACTGAGAATTACTTTAATTTCTCATTCAAATTCATTGTTTTCTTCTATAATAATAGATGATTATCAGTCAGAAGTTTTTTATAAGAAGAATAGATTCTCAATTATAGATTAGAGTAGATTTATATAAAAAATATTATAAATATCAGATAGAGTATTCAGTTAATAGTTATAAATATCTAATATTTCTACTACTGTATATTTGATATAATAATAGTTCAGTATATATAAGAGACAGTCTGTTCTTATATTTCTGAGATTTAGTTAAATCTTATCTTCTATATTATATTGAGTTGTAGAACTTCTTTTAATATTTACTTGATCTTTATAATTCTGTTGAATACTAGTTATTAAAACTTCAGCTTATTTATAGACTTTTTTGAGTTTGCTAACTATATTCTCTACTACTTACACAGAACTGCAGATATATATAATCTCTCAGAGAATCTTAGAAAAGTTCAGAATTTCTAAATTATAATTATATAGAAGAAAAAATAGACTTATATCTATTATAGTAGAATTTCAATTATTTATAATAATTTCAGTATACAGCAGCAGATTACTTCAGTCATTTTATATATAATTACAGAATTTTTAAAGAATATTTTTAACTATCTATATTATTCTCTCAATAGCTTCATCAGTTTCTGAATAATATACTATCAATAACTTTCACTTGATTCTCAGTAGCTGATATATATAAGTTCAAAGTGCACTCACAAACTGACTATCTCTATCTAATACAATGAATGAAGATAGACTGTATATATAATAGAATAAGTTTCTAATAAAAACATCTGTAATAACTTCAATATTTATTTTATTACAGAGCTGCAGTATTATACTCTTATTAAATTGATTAACAATAACTAAAATATTTATAGAATCTTCACTTTTAAGTAAGAAAACTGCAAAATCAATAACTATATCATATTAAATTCACTTGAGAATAGATAGAGACTTCAGTATTTCTTTTCAATGTTTATATTATATTATCACTGAGTCACAGCAATCACAGTTGTATATAAACTGATGTATATTTTTTGATATATTCAATCAGTAGAATTTTTGAGTGATAATACTGTATATAATTTTATATTCTGAATATTCAGTTATTAATAAGTTATAAATTTCTTATATAATTTATATTTGTAGAGATTCTGAATCAGAGACTCATTATCTATTTCAAAAGTATAAACAGTTGTCATTATCAATCAAATATACTGAGATATCTGTTCTTGAGTATATATTTGTAAAGAATCAGAATACTTTGTTTTATACAGCTTCAGCAGTCTGTTGTCAGAATTCATTCATTTCTACTATTTATCTTCATTACTCTTTAAATAAAAGATCTTGAGTTCAGAATTGATTAATATATATATAGAGTTTATCTGATTATATGAGACTTTTTATAATTATAAAATCAATTAACTGATATTCTTGATACTTCTATCTGTTGTCTAAATTATTAGAGAGTATATTTTATTCTCAGCAGAATAGAGCATCTGTAAGAGCATTCTCTATCTCTGATTGATAATAGATTATAAATAAAAAATAATTAAGAAACAGTAATTAGTATATATATCTCTCTGTAAGCTTATAAGTAATTGTAAAGTATTCTAGATTCTTATAATCAGTGATAATCTCAAACTTCTTTACACTTATAAACTCAGATTTCTATTCTTTGAAATATTATATAATCATCAGAAGCTTCTTATTATAGATTTTATAATTATATTCAGCAGATAATATTTTCTTTGAGATAAAGATACAGAGTTATAGAATATTTTCATTGTTGTATTGTATCAACACTTCATTTATTATATATTCTGAGATATTTATTTTAAAAATTGTATACTTATTCAAATCAAATAATTGCAGCATTGAGATAGTTATAAATATATACTTCAACTTTTTGAAGATAGCATCTGCTTCAGTGATTCATTGAAATACAGTATTCTTTTATATCAAATCTGTTAGTAATTATATGATATTCAAGAAGTTTTTAATAAATCTTCAATAGAAGTTGATAAATTCTAGAAAACTTCTAGTCTTTTTTATTAAGATAGATATTTCTCAGTTAAGAATTGTTTCTATCTTTTTAGAATTTATTTATACATCTCTTTCAGCTTCAATGATGAATTCTAGATAAATTGTAGATTTAATCTTGAAGTTATATTTATCAATATTCATTTATAGTTCAATTTCTTATAAACAGTTGAGTATTTATTGTATATATTTGTAATATTCAGTGAGTGATTCATTAGTGAAAATCAGAATATTATTTATATACACTGATATAATCTTATTAAATAGATCTTATAGAGCTCAGTTGATATATTTCTGAAATATACTGAAAGCATTCACTAACTTAAAGAAAGTTACTGTTCATTTATATAGTTTATAATATATACAAAAGATAATTAATTATTCATTATCTTTATTAATTTTTATTTTATAGAAGGCTGCAGAGATGTCAAACTTTATAAATTATTTTACTTTTTCTATTTATTTAAACATTTCATTGATAAGTAGAAAAGAATATCAGTCTTTTTATATAATTTTATTGAGCTCTCAATAATCAATACAGAATTATAGATTTTTATCTGATTTCTTTGCAAATAATACAGATGCTGCAGTAGATGAATTACTAATACAGATAAAACTTTTATTCAGTAATTTATTGAATATTTTTTATAGAATAAAAAGCTCATTATATAATATACTATAAAGAAGATCTTAAGATAATTGCAGATTTTTATTATTTTTCTTAATAAGCTCAATTGTATAATCTATATCATATTTTTGATAAGAGAAGAGTATCTCAGCTGCTTTTTTATCAAATACATCTGTAAAATTCTTATACATTTCAGAGAGTTCTTTACAGAGCTTTTTAAAGTTTTTAAACTCTAATTTTTCTAATACTTTCTTAATATCTGTTATACTAGCAGCAAATATCTGAACATTCTTCTTCTTATATATTTAATGAATTAATAATTTGAATATTTCTGTCAATATCTGAGTGAGATTAGCAGTTCTATTGATATTCTTTTTATAGATATAGTTACTTTCTAAGAAAATAAAATAATAATTGTATATATCTAATAAAATTTCAAATTCTGTAAGCTATAACAGATCAAATATTAAATTATATTCAAGATTCTATATTTTATATACATAAACATTCTTTTTCTTATACTTTTCTACATTGATATTAAATCTTATTATATTATAGAAGATAAATTCTCTGAAGCTGTTGAATTCACTGAGTTTATATAATTCAGAGAAGAGAATATACTGAAGTTTATACTTCTCAATCAGCTGAATATTTATAAAAATATAGTAAAGAAAACCACTGTCTATTATTACTTGTATATTAACTAAGCTATTTACAATAATAGAGACTATAATTATATCTGCTTGCATCTTCTGCTCAAATCTTCAGCTAGTTTTTTATTTCTTAAACTTTTATTTATATTTTAGAATAAAAGCTCTTTTTTTCTCTGTTTCTGCTTATTCACAGATAATACAGCATTTATATATACAGAGAATCAACTCAGAAGAACTATATTTAAGTACTGATTTATAAAATACTTTGATTTATTATAGTATATACAGACTTCTCTAATAATTCAATCAGCAGTATTCTTATCTAAGATATTGAAAACTCTTGAGTATCTAATATTCATATAAAAGATTCAGTTCATTGACTCTGATTCAGATGCAGAGATTATTATAAAATAATTTGAAATATATATATTTATTCAGCAGAATCTCTTACAGTTCTGAAATATATAGAATTGAAACAGATTATTATTGAGTAAACAGAGATTCACACAATATTTACTGTATATTAAAAATCTCAGATACTCTACACTGTAGTTATATAACTAGAAGTTTAAATTCTTGAACAGTATATTGATTTTAATGATATTATTTCAGTTCTATCTGTCTGCTTCTAAGAATTTGTAATTAAATTTAGATAGATAGATTGCTAACACAGTATTCTTCTGATAGATTTTATTTAATCAGTTTAATATCTTGATTTAAAGTATAGAATTAAGAAAGAGAGTATTAAATTATTAAAAAATCAACTCTGATATATACTGATTATCTGAATAGTAATTTATTCAGAGTTGAAATTTCACTAATATATTATTATCTAATCTACTATAAATATATCATATTTAATTTGATAGCAAGTCTATTACTTGATCATCAATATTCAGTTTAGTATTTACTTTTAACTTTTATATAAGATATAGTACTAGATTTTCTATATATTTATCAAGAATTGAGAGCTTCTTTTTTGAAGACTTCTTATGAGATGTGGATGTAAAGAGAATGATGAATATAGATATACTCATTTCAGTAAATCATTATTATAACTCAGTCATTTGCAGTACTTACTACTGAAAAATATTTTATAAATCTAAATTATTATTTATTATATTCAAATACAGCAGATGTTTGTAGATCTGTTGATAACTTATTTCAGTATCTAAAAATATATAATTCTAGAGAATGAGATATTTATAGACACTCAGATTTTTGTAATACTATTTACAGTATTATAGTACTAAATTTATCAAGCTTTTTTGTAAACACTATTCACAGTGTTATAATTTATAGATACTCAAGTCTCTTTATAAGACAGTTAATTATATCACAGATATTTAGATATAATAGTCTATATATTTAATAATAAAAGTATTCAGATTCAATAAGAAACTTATATAATAACTAAATACTCAGATCTTTTAATATAATTGACACACTCAGATATAGAAACTGATAATAAGATACTCAGATTTTAAATATAATTAATATACTCAGATATAGAAATCTAATAACTAGATATTCAGATTTTAAATACAGATGAATCAATTTATAATATAATAGATATATTATCAATTAAATAGATGTTATTAATATTGCAGATTAAATCATTTATATTATCTGTACAGTTCATACAATTCATTTCAATAACAATATCAACAAATTTAATACTATTCTAATAACAGTTTATAAATTGATTAAGAAAAGAAAGAGAAAGAAGATTAGAAGAAGAGATTGTATAAAAGGATTTTTATAGATAAGAGAATCAGAGCAGAAGAAATATCAGAGATTGCACTTTGAAGAAGCACAGAGTAAAAGAATTATTAGAGTATTAAGATATATATAATTATAAAATGAAATTATAAAAAGATGTAAGAGAACTTCATGAGTGTATATAAGTATATAAGTATATGATAGAGGGTTGATTGTGTAAGTTAACTATCAACAGATGCTAATCTGTCACATATATCTCTACATTTATAAGTAATTGTAAAGATGTTTTATATACTCTTATATATTTACATCTCTCTTTTTATAATTCTACTCTATACTTGTATAGTCTCTAATAATTTCTTTATATAATCTTTAATATTCTTCTACTTTGTACTTTACTATAGTATAATTTTTAATATTTTTTTATTTTAATTTTTTTTCTATAAAAATTCTTTTATACAATTCTTTCTTCTGATTTTTTTTTTCTTAATCAATTTATAAACTATTATCAGAATAATATCAAGTCTGTTGATAGTACTGTTGAAATGAATTGTATAAACTACACAGATAATATAAATAATTTAATCTGCAATAATAATAACATCTGCTTAATCAGTGGCATATTTATTACACTTACATCAGTATTGATAGAAGTTTTATTTCAATAATTAATTAGAATTAGATTAGATAAATTATATAGATTACACTAAAACACATTAATACAGCAGATTTCTCATATCATTCAGTAGTTTTTATATATTTAATACACTATAGTACATGCTAAAAAATTGTGCTAATTGTGCCTCGCCCTCAGACAAGGAGATATAGAGGTAATCACATGCAGTGGAGGGCCACCTGGGCGACTAGTGCCCAACAAGATTAACCATTCTACAGATTGTGCTAGGTTTGGATCACATGATATGCTAGCCATGCCCATTGACTTTTGTTTTTTGTTTTTTTTTCGGGGGCTATCTTCCTTCTGTTTAACTCCCTTCTGGGGATTGACTATATTTGTGCATAATCGCTCTTTAGCCCAGTCTTGATTTCATGCTTGACTTCTGCATCCATACCTCGCCATCTACTCTCCTTGCTCTCCATTGTCAGTCTCTGGAACACTAATTATGCCATTCATCATTCCATCAACTCGCGCAGGAGTAACAGCACCTTTCCTCTTATCAAAAACCATGTCGTCTCTTACTTCTGGACAGGTCCTGGCGGGAGCAAAATGGAACTATCGGCTCATTGATGCTCTGGAGGGAGATGGCACGCACCAATCTGTAGCTTTCAAAGCCAAAGTCATACCAAAATATGGTGTTCTTGATGCTCCTCAGTGGTTTGTTATGTTGCATTGAGTGTCTGCAAACTCCAAGGCTAACCCTTCTAACCAGGGCTTTCATCAAAACCGCTGCCCCGAATGATCCACACGCTAGAGAGAATCTGAAACGTGAACATGAGAACTACCTCCTTCCTAGCATCGCATCGGGCGCATGCTTCCGGAAGATGTACGACGCGATCGGCGATCCCAGTGATGGTGGTGGCATATCGTATGCTGCTTTCGAATGGCTGGACACCACACTGGCTGGCGTGGAATACCGGCCTGGCAAGTGTAAATATGCTATAGCCAAGGCCATTATAAAAACAGTTTTGAGAAGCTGTATCATTCTGGCGAATGAAGAACTTGTCAATACAGGCAGGAACACCTGGTTTTCAAGTGATGGCATCGGCTAATGAGATCAGATTACAAGCCTGCGAATATATTGCTCTCCGACATTGACACTAATGATATTACTGTGAAAGTGGGAGACTTGGGACTCGGTGAGTAGGCATAGATTGGTCGGAAACATGCTTATGCTGACATGTCTGCAGTATTTCAGTCTGGTTCTCGTTGCTCAGCCCAACCATACGCCATGCGTGCCCCTGAAGTCTGGCAAGGCCAGCCCTGCACTGAACCCTCGCAGGTCTGGGCACTTGCTGCAATGTTGCTATGCTGGATGAAGCCTGGGATTTTGGGTACCTGGGGCTGTCCATCACCCATGATTCGTGAGTCATGGTGCATCGCAAAACTCATGCGACTCTTTCCTAGTTGGACCATTCCATCTCTTGATAATGATGTCCATCAATGTGAATTCAATGTGGCTAAAGCTCTCATTGACAATCCTCCATCAGCACTAGAACAGATTTCTGTTTTAGAGGATGAGTTGCAAAAGATGAATATGCCAATACAGTTGATGAACCTGCTTCATTTTATGTTGATTGTCAACTCAGACAAGAGGCCATCTGCTATCCATGTGTTGACATCAAATGAGTTTCTAGCTCTGGAGAAAGCTGTTGAAAGCACAGAGTAGAGAGCTGAGACTCCTTTCTGCTATAAAAAACTCAGTAGGCAAACAGTATGTTTCTGTGTTCTGCTGCACATCATCCTTTCTCTTTCCTTCTACCTTTATTGACAAAATATTGAAAAGAACAATGGTGATGTAAATCAGATTTAGAGTACCTCTAGATCTGCTCTGAGCTGAGCTGAGCCACTGAAACTTGGATGCTTTTTAGAGGATTTGAATGCTACATCGGGGTTTGATGAAACTGAGTTTCATAAGACTTTTATGACAGTTCAAAGATACAGATTGATGCAAATAATAAAGGCTCAAATAGTAATTTCAATGCTTCTTATCAATGATCTTGCCAGGAACGGCAAACAATGGGCAATAATGAGTGACAACAGCTGAGGCCCAAATGCAGTAAAATGATATCTCACACACACACTATTCTTGTTCATTCAACATCATATCCAAGCCTACTCTGCCTTGAGTACTATAACTCAGTATTGTGAAACAGGGGCCTAATTGGTTCTCTATTCACAGGAATCAACATCACAATCACACAAAAGAATGCAGATGACTGCTCACAGTCTGCTTGGATTCATCCTCCTGAACATGTCCACTCTTAACCTTGGAGCCTCCAGCATCTTCTCCCTGCACAGAGTAGTGGGCGTTGGGGTCACTGTCACTTCTGTGAGACATGTTGCTGTTTGTAGTTAGCGGCCATACAGGAAGAGCTTGAAGTAATAGCTTACGAGATGGTGATCTGTTCCATTGCCTTCATGTCGTCGTCCGTAAAGAGCTTTCCTTCTTCAAAGGCCGCTTTGGTTTTTGAAAGAGCAAGATTCTTCACTTGCGTATCGATAGCCCCGGTGAGGCGCTTGAAGCCGGTGCCAGACTCGGCGATGTAGACGGGGATGCTCTTAGAAAGAGTTTTGTTGAAGACATAGCCGAGAAGCGTTCCAGGCATGTTGACTGATATCAAGGTCAAATTGGCACAGAAGATGGCAAAACATCGAAAATAGTAGATGAATAAAAGATTGAATGAATGAGACTAGAGACTATAAGCACATGAAGGCCCTTTTTGTATAACATCACCTGGAGTGTTATTCTCGCTCAAACAGCGCAGTGTGTGCCCCTGACATGTTACCTCAAACAGAAGTGCATGTGGGGACGGTCCGGTCCGGTCCCACTCTTTGCCGATTGCAGTAGAGCACATACCACATGCTTTGACTGTGTAACCATGCATGGGACTGTGACCAACTTTTATGTAGGAGGATAATGTTGGGTTGTGTGTTTGTTAACTATCTAAGCGAGAGCAACACAATATGTTAGGTGGCACGTACCTGGGGTAGCTGTAGTAATGCCTAACTGTTGGGGGGATTGGGTTGGGTGGTTCGTACCCTCTTTACCACCATGGCGTTGGTGGTGAGTGAGCTCTTTTGCCCTAGTGGCCTAATAGGTTATGAGCCCGTGTAAGCGCGACTGCTACAGGGTGTAACAGCAGTACTTTTTATTTTGTTCCCTTTCTCTCCTTTTCCTTTATTTGTTGGGTTCTGGGGGTGTCTGCATGGGTATTCAGAGAGAGCTTATAGTGGAGGAGATTGATAAGTTAGTAACTAGTGGTTATATGAAGATGGATTTGCCTGTGTTCAAACATATGTTTCTATGGTGTTCAGCCAAGGCCCTCAAATAACCCATACATGTTTCATACAGTGAGCTATCTTCTTTGATCATATAAAAGAGATAACTTTTCTGTAATATTATGTACAATGACTGTATCAGTCTCTCTCTGAATGTGTATTTAATAATTATCATCTCACTACTGTATTCTTCTCTCTCTGCTCTTGTATTGATTTCTATTCTTAACTATTCTTATTCTTATTCATCTACTTTGAAATCTTTGTATCTTTATATAAGTGAGAAAGACTGATAATAATCTCTACTGCTGATACTGTTGTTGAAGCAGCTGCTATACAGAAGTAGCTACAGTATGATTTTATTATAGAGATGATAGTATAGAGAGAGAATACACTGAGAATCAGCAGACAAAGTAGATTAAAGAATACACAGATAGTATACACAGAGAAGCAGAATGAATGAATGATAATATATAGATTTATTTTATTTCTATTTCTTCTTTATTTCTGTGTATGAAGAGAGATGGAATTTGATAGACTAACTTCTCACTACTGCTCAATCTTCACTATTTATATAATAGAAATAATATAATGAAAAGAAGTTTTCAGATGATTAGATTGTCTCTGAGTAGAAGACAATCTGATTTTTTAATAAGAGAGTTCTCAATTGTTTACTCAGAGAGAATCATCTTAAAAAAAAGTATACAAATACTGAGAAAGAAGAGATTGTGTAGATAATAGAAAAGAATCTGATTAAACAGTATCAAGCAGCTTTTATTGATCTGTATCATATACAGCAGAGCAGATAGAAGAACTTTTATTCTCATTCAGTTGATCAGATCTTGAATAATATATTAAAGACTTACAGATCTATAAAGTATATACAGAGATATACAAAGTTTGTAAATAGAGATGCAGATATTCTGATGAACAGCTATACTGAACTGAATATAATAAACTTTATATATCAGTGCTGAAAGAAATAACAGAGAAATGAAAGATATATAGTTGAGCCTCTTCTCTGTACAGCAGCTGACTTTCTTATAAATTATTATATACTGCTGAGAGAGCAGTTCAGATAAGAGATGCAGTTGACTGATCTGTTTACAATTGAGCTGTTAAATAAGAGATTAATATTCTGCTGATCTCTTATTCAGATCATGAATAATAATAAAATAAATCAGAACAACAGACTTGAATATTCAACTGTTGTATGATATAAAAATTATATTCTTTATTCAATATCACAGATTGTATTCTATCTATTTTATAGATGAAATATTATACAGAAGCCTCTGTCTCAGTTTCACTACTATTAATTCTGATATAATATTTACTTACTCAAGAGTAAGAATCTGTATAAATAGATCTTCTACAGAATTCATCTCAAGTGAACAAACAAGCTTTTTATATATACAGATATATCAGAGATAATAAAGAAGACTCATACTGAATGATTTACAGATGTATAGAAAATAGAGTTTAATAAAGTGAATAAGAGCAGTATCTGCAGAGCTGAGTAATGAAATAATAACTCTTTGATCAGCTGCTATTTCAGTCAGATCAATTAAAAGTTTGTATGAGAAATTACAGAGTTCAATTCTAGCTTGTTAAATAATTACTATCTTTCACAAGCTACAGTCATTTCATCAGAGCTGTTGAAGAAATCTCTCTGATTATAAATGAATGAATAATTTATCTGATTTTATTCTGAGAATAGATTCTCTTATATTATTTCTTCTGAGATCTCTGATGTGAGTCTGAAGCTGCTTGATAGTGAAAATTTATTTGACTCAGATGATCTTGCAGCTCAGAGGTTTTTACAGTTGTTAGATTATTTTTATATAGTGATACTACAGAATTCTGCTCTTCTTCAGAGGAAATTTCCAATTTATTCACTGTAAATCAACTCAGTATTTCAGTATATAGAGTATAAGCAGTTTGTAGATGCTATACAGACTGCAGAGTCAGTTCTCATTTCTTTATAGAAGATAATACTTCAATAGTCAGTGCCACAGATTTCTAAGAGTCTGAGTATTATATAGAGACAGATTAATATAATGGTGGATCAGATAAAGATCAGAGATGTATAAATGAAAAAGAAGATTGATAGAATTCAGTATAAAATTGATACAATAACAACTGAATTCTGAATCTTTCAGTCTGTCTCTGTTTCTATCTGTGTATAGAAAGATACTGTTAAGATTCTCTTCATCTCTGCATCTATATTTTTATTCTTCTTTTTATCAACTACTGCTGCTGCTGTCATCACTTCTGCTACAGCATTGTCAACTGAGAATGATATTTGAATATATCAGCTCTTTCATACAATTCAATCAGTCAATGATCTCTGAAAGAAATGAAAACAGAGATTAAATAAACAGTTCTCTGTGCAGCATCTGAAGTCATTATACAGATCTAGCTGAAGAAAGAAGAATAGTGAGTATATATTCTTTTTTCAGTAGAAGATGATCATCAATAAGATACTCAGTTATCATTATACAATGAAATCAAGATCTATTTTAGAGATTGTAAAGAAGTTTGAGTTGATGTGTATACAATTAAAAATGAGTCTGAACAAACTCTCTGTCTTTCTCAGAAGAGTAAGAAGATAATCTGTGTATATTAACTATATTATATATCTTTTAATCTTGAGTATTTATTTATTTATGCACACAGACTGCCTCAGCAGAATTTACAAGAATGAGTATTCTCTCTTTCTCTCTTTTCTCTTTCATATATAAGACATTTCTACTTTTCTCTTTCATTTATGACAACAATAATAATAAGTTGATTATAAAATCCTCTCTTTTTCTGTCTTCTCTCTCAATTTCTTTTCTCTTTCTCTCTTCAGCTTCTTTATTATTATTTACTGATATATACAACCTCTTTTGCATCAGAATTCATCATTCTCTTGTTGAAATTTATCAAGATTACTCATTTACTGTTCACTCTGTCTTTTTCTCACTTCATACACTGTATGAAATATTCATTTCATTATATCAAAGAAGAAGAACACTGACAGAGACTTGTGTATATAGTCAGAGAAGATTTTCAATTTTTTTTTTTTATAAAAAAGAAAATCAGCTTTCTTCTGTTCTTCAACAGTATTCTCTTTTTCTTCTCTCTCTGTAAATAATATGAGTATTCCTCTGCTTCTCTATTATACAGTATAGAAAGCTGATTATAATACAAGAACTCTCATTTTATATAATTCTGTTACTATTCAGTAGAATCTAACTCAGACTGAGTTGATTGATTTATATTATTCAGCTGCTGAATATCAAGATGAGTAGCAGAAATAATCAGAGTATAGTATAATATATATCAGCAATTCTCAGTTAAGTATATTTTATTATAGTTCTCAATTCTATATTCTGCTTGCTGTCTCTGATTTTGATATATTATATATCTGTATATATATCAGAGCTGATCAAGTGTTGTTTCATCATTTATTATATATTAATATCATTCTGATTCAATTCTGTGATAGAACTCTTATCACAGACTGTACACAGTGTCATACATTCTCTGAGCTTAAACTGTTCTCATTGTGTCATTATATATACAGTCACTTTGGAGAAGTATGTATCAACTGTAAATAATGTGACTATACAGTGTACTGCTTTCTCCACAGCTCTGTAAATCAGTCTGATATATATAATGATTTTTATAATAGACAGTTATTACAGCTATAAATATCAGCAGCAGATGATATGAATTATAATACTCAGTCTGATATACAGAATAATTTCATTCTTATTGAATAGAGTATATATAAAGCTTTCATTTTTCTGTTCTGTTCTGTTCTGTTCTCTCTTTTTAATCTTTATTTTTTCATTATTATTATAGATGTATATATATTATTATTATAGAGTTAGATCTAGTTGTATAAACTGTATATAATATTCAGACAGTTGATTTGTACTTCTATACAGTGTCTGAGATCAGTAGCTCTTTAGTAGAAATGAAGTCAAACAGATTATTTAGCTAATGATTATATAACTTTCTATATATAAAGTCACATATATCTGAATTTAATAGTATTTCTCTTACTAAATACAAGTATTCTGTATATATGAATATGAAATTGAACACACATCAGCAATAATCAGGTTATATGCAGTGGCATTGATGGCTGAGTGACTGTGCCTCCATATATAACCTGGTTATTGTGAGGGTTGGATTCAAACACACTGTAACCCGACTCATCTATAACTATATATAGAGTATCAATCAATCAGAATTCACTCAGTGCTCATTTAATTTGTTGTACGACTTGGAGCCAATTAGAGACTGTACAATTGTATGTCAAGATTATGTCTAGACAAAGTAGATATCTAGTAGCGCACAAGCCCACCTCCGGATATGGTCTAGAACGACACACAGCAGCCAAGCAGAAATGTGGGGGGATTGACATTAGTATTTTGACACCGCTGATATTGTCTCATTATTTTCTCGATGGTTGAATTCAATAAATAGTAATTAATCAAAACAACCATCTGGCTCGACTTTCGCAGTTTTCAAAACTTTGAGAATACTACCTTACATTTCTTTTCCACCTCGCCCAATTGATCTGGCTCCGCTGTATAAATATGCTCATCCTACGAGACACTGATATCTCTCCCATCCTTCAGGGACTTACAGTTGAGGATTGTCGACGGCTCCTCCACTGTCTGTGGAAGGCACTCGCGACTTATTCCAAGGAGAATTCATACCCCGGGAGTCCTAAATTGTTGCATCAGCCCATTCGCGAGACCATAGTTACAAATCTCCAACACACGACACTCTTTATGCCTGCCTCGGACACCAACACTACAACAGGTATCAAGGTTGTCACCCTTCCCGGAGGTGGTGGTACCGCCCAGGGGGCAATTAATATATTCTCGCCAAAGGGAGAACTACAGGGGCTTCTCAATGCGCAGCAGATTACTGCCTTCCGAACAGCGTTGGCGTCTATGCTCCCACTCTTACACCACAGACTCCCAGAACGGGCGAGTATTGTAATTTTCGGTGCTGGAAAGCAGGCCGAATGGCATATTAGACTGTCCTTACTATTATTAGCAGGGAAAATAGTCACTGTTACCGTTGTGAGTCGAAGCCGGGAGACTCTGGAGACGTTCGACAACACACTGTTAGCAGAACTTCGAAACAAATTTCCCCAGATTACATTTAGAACTATTTCCAACGGGGAGCCGAATTCTGACCTTCAGTTACGGAATGTGCTTGCGGCAAGCGATGCTATCTTTTGTTGCACACCGTCCACCCAGCCACTGTTTCCTGATGCATATCTACGATACGGTAACGAAATTGAGCATAAGATACGATTTATTTCCCTTATTGGATCATACAAGCCGCATATGGAGGAGATCGACTCTGCGACGCTGCTATCGGGAACCAAGATCCTAGTGGACTCGAAAGAAGCATGTCTTGAGGAGGCCGGGGAGTTGATCAACGCGAAGGTGCAGAAAAACCAGCTGGTAGAAGTGGGTGAATTACCGTTCCCATTCGATGTGTCTGATGGGACAGAGGTGCCACTTTGGAGGGGAAATACGATATTCAAGTGTGTTGGGATGGGCATTATGGACATTGCTATCAGCAGGGAATTGCTCAGAGTAGCTAGCGGTAAAGGCATTGGCATCCAGATTGAGTCATTTTGAAAAAATTTAATGTATTTAGCTGTGCATACGGCAGCCTATAGTGACAAATGTGTCAAATGGGTTTTTTTGATGTTTTCCACTGTAATTACTTAATTCCACTTACAGACACTCATTGATAGAAATTTATAGAAAGCAATGCACCTTGATTTCTTGAATTCTCTAAGTACATTTTAAAACAGTGTGTGACGGATTAGCACCCATTAGTAGTTAACTTATCTCTACCACTCATTCACCCCCTCACATGCTCTTGCACACCTATGAAATGCTTTTCCTCTCACAATTCTGCTCCACACTCATGTAGTCTCTAACAATTCCTCCACATAATCTCTAACATTCTTCCACTCTGTGTCCCACTACAGTGTGATCTTCAATATTCCTCTATTTCAATCTCTTTTCTATAAAAATTCTCTTTATACAACCTTTTCTTCTGATCTTTCTTCTTTTTCTTTTGTAATCAATTCACAACCTGTTATCAGAATAGTGTCAAGTTTATTGATAGTACTATTGAAATAGATTATATAAACTGTATAGATGATATGAATAGTTTAATCTGTAATAATAATAATATATGACAGATTAGCACTCATTAGTAGTTAACTCATACAATCAACTCTCTATCACTTATTCACCCTCTCATATACTTTTATATATCTATAAAACATCCCTCTTCTCACAATTCTGTTCTGTACTTATATAGTCTCTAATAATTTCTCTGTATAATCTCTAATATTCTTTTACTCTGTGTTTCACTGCAGTATAATTTCTGATATTCTTTTATTCTGATTTTTCTTCTATAAAAACTTTTTTATACAATCTCTTCTTCTGATTTTCTTTTTTTTTCTTTTCTTAATTAATTTATAAACTATTATTAGAATAGTATTAAGTCTGTTGATAGTACTGTTGAAATGAATTATATAAACTGTACAGATAATATAAATAATTTAATCTATAATAATAATAACATCTGCTTAATTAATAATATATCTATTATATTATAAATCAATTCATCTGTGTTTAAGACTCAAGTATTTAGTTATTAATTTCTGTATTTAAATGTATTAATTATATTAAAAATCTGAGTATTTTATTATTAGTTTCTATATCTGAGTGTATTGATTATATTAAAAAATCTGAGTATCTAATTATTATATAAGTTTTTTATAAATCTGAGTACTTTTATTATTAGATATATAGATTGTTATGTCTAAGTATCTATAATACAATCAACTGTTTTATAAAGAGATCTAAATGTCTATAAATTTATAATACTGTGAATAGTATTTATAAAGAAGTTTGATAAACTTAGTACTGTAATACTATAAATAATATTTATAAAAGATCTGAATATCTATAAGTATACTATCTTCTCTAGAATTATATATCTTTAGATACTGAAATAAGTTATCAACAAATCTATAAGTATTTACTGTATTTGAATATAATAAATAATAATCTAGATCTATAAAATATTCTTCAGCAGTAAGCACTGTAGATAACTGAGTTGTAATAATGATTTACTGAAATAAATATATCTATATTTACTGTTTCCTCTACATTCACATTTTATAAGAAGTTTCTAAGAGAGAAACTTTCAATTCTCAATAAATATACAGAAGATCTAGTACTATATCTTATATAAAAGTTAAAAATGAATATTAAATTGAATATTGATAGTCAAATAATAGACTTGCTATTGAATCAAATGTGATATATTTATAGCAGATTAAATAATAATATATTAGTAAAATTTCAATTCTGAATAAATTATTATTCAGATAATCAATATATATCAGAGTTAGTTTTCTGATAACTTGATATACTTTTTTTAATCTCATACTTCAAATTAAAATATTAGACTGACTGAATAAAATTCATCAGAAAAACACTCTATTAACAATCTATTTATCTGAATTTAATTATAAACTTCTAAAAGTAGATGAATAGAACTGAGATAATATTATCAAGATCAATATACTGTTCAAGAACTTGAACTTTCAGTTATACAACTGAAGTATAGAGTGTTTGAAACTCTCAATATATAGTAAATATTATATAGATTTCTGTCTACTGAATAATAATCTATTTCAATTCTGTATATTTCAAAACTGTAAAGAATTCTGCTGAGTAAATATATATATCTCAAACTGCTCTACAGTACTCTCTATATCTAAATCAGAACTGATAAACTGAATTTCTTATATAAATACTGAATATTCAAGAGTTTTCAATATTTCAGATAAGAATGCAGCTGAGTAAATTGATAGAGAAATCTGTTTATACTGTGATAAATCAGAGTATTTCTGTAATGCACTTACTTATCATTTCTTGCTTATCATTTCCTTATATATTATCTTCATTTATTGTTACCTTTTATTACTATATTCTCACTACCACTATTTCTATATGTATATATATATATTTATATGTACTCTGTATATCTTTCTTTTCTTTTTCTTCTTCTTCTCAGCAATTAGCTACTATTACTACTAGTACTATTATTACTACTATTACTACTATTACTACTATTACTACTATTACTACTATTTCTACTACTATCAACTACTATATATTACTATTCCACACTATAACTATCTTTTACTATTCACTCTTCACACTGTTATCATCTTTCACAGTTTCTAATTACTCAATTTTTGAGAGACAGTTCATTGAGTAATAATTATAATCTTTATATACAGTGTCTGTTGTACTCATACCACTGCTGAATCTGAAGCAACTGATATTATTGAAGAAAATCATCAGATGTATATTTATAAATCTAAAAGTATACAACAAATATCTTTCTCTTCAGAAAAATTAAACTCAGAGTATAATTCTGAGAAAAATAGCTTCTCTGAAGATCTGAATATAATTGAGACTGAGAAGATAGCTATAGCTAGATAAATTAAAAAGTTATAAGCTAAAAAGAAATTATAAGAACTATAATATAAATGCAATACTTTACTGCAAGAACTAGACTGACTGTGTGATTATATATAAGACTGAAATCAAATTTTTCCTCAGTTCTATTATTAGATATCTTAGTTCTGATCTCATATAGTGTTTAGTAAATTAGTCACTTTACACTGTTTATATTATAAATCTAGTCTCAGATTATATTTTACTAATAAATTAGTGATTCTGATCTTATTTGATTTCATTTTACAAAATGAAATTAAATGAGATTATGATTTACTCTATATAGATTGGCAGCAATAGATAGATTGACAGTGATAGATAGATTGACAGCAGTAGATAGATTGATAATGATAGATTAACAGTGATAGATTAGCAGTGATAGATTAGCAGTGATAGATTAGCAGTGATAGATAGATTGGCAGTGATAGATAGATTGACAGCAGTAGATAGATTGACAGCGGTAGATAGATTAGCAGCAATAGATTAGCAGTGATAGATAGATTAATAGCAGTAGATAGATTGACAGCAGTGAATAGATTAACAGCAGTGAATAGATTGACAGTGATGAGTAGATTGACAGCAGCACTAAGTAAGATAGAGATAATATCTTCATCAATTATATCATCAGATTGATGTATTATATAATCATCAGAATGGAATCAAACTTGAATTAAAATTATAATCAGTCTCAGATTATGTTCTGATTTTGATAGTCAGTCACTTTATATAAAATATCATGATTTTTTAGTTTCATTTCATTTATATTTTGATAATTCTAATCATTTTACACTCTTATTCTGATTCTGATCTCACTAAAATCATGTCAAGAAATGAACTGAAATTAAATTAAATTAAATCAAATATGTAATTCATGATTCTGACAGCCAGTCTAATAAGAACTGAATGAAATAATTCTAATTATTTAAAATACACTTGAAATGTCTCTGATTTATGATGGAAATACTACTAATATAAATCTTAATTATAAAAATATTATCAGCACTTTCAGATCACTGAAATCTATATCAAAAATATCTAATCTCAGATCACTGAAATTTATACTGAGAATATTCAATATCTTAATAAAAAATACTGTGACTATATAGTAATTTCAGTTTATTATTCTTCCATGGTGTACACCACCCTCTATTATCAAGAATGGTATATGCTACTGCACTAGTTATTTTGTATAAGAAGAGCTGCAAAGCTTAGAAGCTTTGAGAAACTCAAGTAATCTTTAAATTATATCTGATAGTATATCTAAACTGAAGAAAGTATATACTTCTGAAGATGTGATAATTCCATCTACAATATAAATTATAATTATTATATCAGTATAATCATCTCTATACTTGAGAACTTGATTATATAAATAAGCAGTGAAGTCAGAATACTTCTGATTGCAATATTGATAGTAGATAACTTATCTCAAAATATAAAATAAGCTGAGAGTGTAGAAAGACAGTGTAGAGATAAACAATAATTCAAAGAATCACTCTATTTATAAGTTTAAAAAGAAGATATCAGTCAGTTGTATGATTAAGAGAATATTATCAAAAAATCACTTCATAAAAACAATATTCTTAAGATACAGAGAAAAGTATATGATTGATGATAATCATTATAAATATCTATAATCAACATTTATTTCTTGTGTTCAAATTACAGAAAATATAACTAATCTCTGAAAATCTATATAAAGCAGTATATAGAGTAGCAGCTTTTATATTCAAGAACAATAAACTTCTTATTTACAATATCTTGTTGAAAGAGATTCTAGCAATATATAATCTTTATCAAATGAAGCTTAAAATACAGAAGAAATATTAGTATACAGAAGCTACTCAGTAATAAATAGCAGATGTTATAAACTTTATAGATAGTTTAGCAAATATTAAAAATAAATAAAATACTTAGATGACTGATTTTTATCAAGAACTGAAATATATATATTATAAAACTGAATACTCAGCAATTCTCAAAATTTCATTATATAGCTTAATTAATTCATTCAATATTAATACTTCAGTAAATGATCTTGATTCAGTATATATAATACAAACAGTATTTTCAGAGAATATATTATTTATTACAGAATATATCAAATCAGATGATCTATCTAATTCATCATATTTTGATAATAAATATAAAAACAATGCTGCTCTTAACTGATTGAATTATATATATTCTCACTATTATATAAAGTATAAGTTTATGAGATGACAACTCATCAAATTACAGCAGATTTTATACACTATATTTATTTTTAGAAGAACAGCTAGATTTTTTTGAATAACAGCTGAGAAAATAAATATAAAAATATCTGATAAATATAGACTACTGTGAATATAAAATGATTTCATAAGATAAATTCTGTATAATTTCAAGAAATTGAATGCTAAAGATAAGTATTATAAACACTTCATAAAATACAAGTAAGAAGAGGATTTTGTATTGTATTATATTTATTTCAGCTTGTATTATCTTACAATGAATCAGAAACTCTCAATATCTTTCTATTTACAAATATTTATACACAGTTTAATATCTGAGTTATATACTGAATGAAAGTATCTTATCTCACAATCACTGATAGTAGAGTAAGTATATGAGATTCTACTTATAAGAGAACAAGCAGACAAACTATAAAAATAAATAAAGAGAATGTCAATAAATGTAAGAAGATTCATATCTACACCCACAGTATCATCACTGAGATATTCAGATACAATGAATATCAATCTCAACACTATTATAAAAGCTTCAAAATCTCTCAAAAAGAACTCATCAGAGTGAGTGATATAATATTATAAACACAGAGCATACTTTCACTGCAACTGATAGAATTATAATATAAAAGATTATCAAAGTTATCTGTAGAATAAGAAATTAAAAAACTAGATAGATTAATAAAACTGAAGATATTTACTGATCAACTGCTGAAAATTTTTAAAATAAATAAATTATCTACACTAGATAATTCTCTGAATTCTATAAAAGTTAAAAATAAGATTGATGAAGAGATGAATATAGAAGAAGAAGCAGATAAACATCTGAATACTGTAGAATCATATATACTGATATATAAAGAGTATCTGAAACAGAAAAGAGAAGTAACAGTGAAAGTATTATTAAATATAGATACTTTAATAAAATATATCAGTGATTATATACTAACAAAATTGTCTGATATATAATAAATAAAGAAATTTAAATAAGTAAAGCTTTCAAACAATTGATATCTTATTTCATCTGTAAGAATAAAGATACTCTTATATTTTAAGAAATGATTATATTGTATCTGAGTGTGTATACTTCTGAATATAGAATATAATCTGATCTTGAGACTTAATTGATTTCAGAAGTATAATCTCAGAATTCATTGATGTATATATTACATACAATTGATAGATTATAAGAATCAAGTTCATATAATACTACTTATAAATATAAGATATAGATTTCATGTATCAGAAATGAAAGATTTAAATCTTATCACTCAATATTAAATAAAACAAGTACTGTATAAACCTTCAATTCAGAGTATTCTATACATTATAAAAAAATCTAAGACAGAGAAATTGTCATTTACAAAAGATTCTAAAAATAAAAAGTATATAAAAACACTGCTTAAAAAGTATAAAAAGATCTTTCAAATAAATCTTTTATCTTCTCTGCCACTTAAAAGAGAATTCATTCACAAGATTGATACAAAGAATACAAAATCAATAAATTGTAATATATACTCTCTATTATAAACACATCTCAAAAAACTACAGCAGTAGATAGAAGAATTGTTGAAGAGAGATCTCATACAATTATTCTCTAGTATATAAGACTTTCTAGTTCTATTCACTAAGAAATTAAATAAAGAATAGTATATATGTATCAACTATCAGATATTCAATAAGCTTACTGTAAAGAATAAATATCTGCTACTGTAAATTCAGCAATAATTAGATATAATAAAGAATATCTGATATCTGATGAAGATTAATCTGTGTAATGAATGTGCCACTGATTAAGCAGATATTATCAATGTTGTAGATTAAACCATTTATATCATCTATACAGTTCATATAATCTGTTTCAATAATACTATCAATAAACTTGATACTATTCTGATAATAGTTTATAAATTGATTAAGAAAAGAAAGAAAAAGAAGATCAGAGAAAGAGATTGTACAAGAGAATTTTTATAGATAAGAGAATTGAAGTAGAAGAAATATTGAAGATTGTGCTCTGAAGAAGTGTGAAATGAAAGAATTATTAGAGTATTAAAATATATATGATTGTAGAGCAGAATTGTGAAAAGATGTGAGAGAACTTTATAAATATATATAAGTATATGAGTACACAGTAAAGAGTTGATTGTGTAAATTAACTGCTAATAAGTACTAATCTGTTATATTATCTCTCTCTACTGAGATGAGTGAGAATTTGTAGATATTGAATATGACAGTGTTCTTTATAACAGATGTGAATTCTTAGATTGAATGATTGTATTCTATTTATTTGATAAGATATTTACAGTAATAATAATTGATTCTATTGCTGAGAATTACTTCAATTTTTTATTTGAATTTATTATCTTCTTCTATAATAACAGATAATTATCAGTTGAAAATCTTCTATAAAAAGAATAGATTTTTAATTGTAAGTTAAAGTAGATTTATATAAAAAATATTATAAATATTAGACAGAGTATTCAGTTGATAGTTGTGAATATTTAATATTTCTACTACTGTGTATTTGATGTAACAGTAGTTCAGTATATATAAAAGATAATCTGTTCTTATATTTCTGAGATTTAGTCAAATTTTATCTTCTATATTATATCAGATTGTGAAATTTCTTTTAATATTTATTTAATTTTTATAGTTCTGCTGAGTGCTAGTTATTAAAGCTTTGATTTATTTATAAACTTTCTTGAGTTTACTAATTATATTCTCTACTGCTTGCACAGAACTGTGAATATATATAATTTTTTAAAAAGTCTCAGAAAAGTTCAGAATTTCTAAATTATAATTATATAGAAAAAAAAACAGACTTATATCTGTTGTAGTAGAATTTTAACTATTTATAATAATCTCAGTGTATAACAGCAGATTATTTCAGTTATCTTGTATATAGTTATAGAACTTTCAGAGAATGTTTTTAATTATTTATATTATTCTCTCAGTAGCTTCATCAGTTTCTGAATAATATACTGTTGATAACTTTCACTTAATTTTCAGTAGCTGATATATATAGATTCAGAGTGTGCTGATAAATTGACTGTTTCTATCTAATATAATAAATAAAAATAGACTATATATATAATAGAATGAGCTTCTGATAAAAATATCTATAATAATTTCAGTATTTATTTTATTACAGAGTTGTAGTATTATATCTTTGTTGAGTTGATTGATAATAATCAGAATATTTATAGAATCTTTATTTTCAGATAAAAAAACTGTAAAATTAATAGCTATATTATACTATATTTATTTAGAGATAAGTAGTAACTTTAGTATTTTTTTTCAGTATTTATATCATACTGTCACTGAGCTATAGTGATTACAATTGTGTATAAACTAATATATATTTTTTAATATATTCAATCAGTAGAATTTTTGAGTGATAATACTATATATAATTTTATACTCTGAGTATCTGATTATTGATAAGTTATAAATTTTTTATATGATTTATATTTATAGAGATTCTGAATCAGAGACTCATTATCTATTTTAAAAATATAGATAGTTATTATCATTGATTGAGTATACTAAAATATCTATTCTTGAATATATATCTATAAGAAATTGAGATACTTTGCTTTATATGACTTCTGTAATCTGTTATTAGAATTCATCTATCTCTACTACTTGCTTTCATTGCTCTTTGAATAAAGATTTCTAAGTTTAAGACAGATTAATATATATATAAGAGCTATCTGATTATATAAGACTTTTTATAATTATGAAATCAATTAATCAGTGTTTTCAGTATTTCCATCTATTGTCTAGATTATTGAAGAATATATTTTATTTTTGATAAAATAGAGTATCTACAAGAATGTTCTCTATCTCTGATTGATAATGAATTGTAAATAAGAAACAGCTAAGAAATAGTAATCAGTGTATATACCTCTCTGTAAACTTATAAGTAATTGTGAAATATTCTAGATTCTTATAATCAGTGACAATTTTGAATTTCTCTACATTTATAAGCTTAAATTTCCATTCTTTGAGATATTGTATGATTATCAGAAGCTTCTTATTATAGATCTTATAGTTGCATTCAGTGAATGATATTTTCTTTAAGATAAAGATACAGAGTTGTAGAATATCTTTATTATTATATTATATTAATACTCTGCTCACTATATAATGTGAGATATCTGTTTTAAAAATTATATATCTATTTCGATTGAATAATTGCAGTATTGAAGTAGTTGTAAATATTATTTCAACTTTTTAAAGACAATATCTGTTTTGATAATTTA
>NW_025544832.1:0-10901 GCF_000150115.1 Histoplasma capsulatum G186AR | reverse complement strand
TTGATAATTTATTAAAATACAGTATTCTTCTGTATCAAATTCATTAGTAATTTTATAATATTTAAAAAGTCTTTGATAAATCTTCAATAGAAGTTGATAAATTCTAGAAAACTTCTAATCTTTTTTACTGAGACAGATGTCTTTCAGTTGAAAATTACTTTTATCTTTTTAGAATTTATTTATACATCTCTTTCAGCTTTGATGATAAATTCTAGATAGATTATAGATTTAATCTCAAAATTGTATTTATCAATATTTATTTATAATTCTACTTTTTGTAAACAGTTAAATATTTGTTATATATATTTATAATATTTAATGAGCAATTCATCAGTGAAGATCAGAATATTATTTATATATACTGATACAATTTCATTGAGTAGATTTTATAGAGCTCAGTTAATGTATTTCTGAAATGTATTAAAAATATTTACTAGCTCAAAAAGAGTTACTGTTTATTTGTATAATCTGTAATATATATAAAAAACAGTTAGTTATTTATTATTTTTATTGATTCTTATCTTATAGAAGACTGCAGAGATATTGAGCTTTGTGAATCATTTTACTTTTTCTATTCATTTGAATGTTTTATTAATGAGTGAAAGAGAATATCAATCTTTTTGTATAATTTTATTAAGCTCTTGATAGTCAATGCAGAATTGTAGATCTTTATCTAATTTTTTTGTAAATAGTATAAATACTGCAGCAGATGAATTGCTAATATAGATGAAACTCTTATTCAGTAATTCATTGAGTGTTTTTTATAGAATAAAAAGTTTATTGTATGACATGCTATAGAGAGAGCTTCAAGATAATTATAGATTCTTATCATCTTTTTTAATAAGCTCAATTGTATGATCTATACTGTGCTCTTAATAAGAAAAGAGTATCTTAGCTATTTTTTCATCAAATATATCTATAAAGTTTTTATATATTTCAGAGAGTTCTTTGCAGAGCTTCTTGAAATCTTTGAGCTCTAATTTTTCTAATACTTTCTTGATATCTACTATACTAGCAGTGAATATCTGAATATTCTTCTTTTTATATATTTAATAAATTAATAACTTGAATATTTCTACTAATATCTGAGTGAGATCAGTGATTCTATCAATATTTTTTTTATAGATATGATTATCTTCTGAGAAAATAAGACAATGATTATATATATCTAATAAGATTTCAAATTCTATAAACTATAACAGACTGAGTATTAAATTGTATTTGAGATTCTGTACTTTATATATAAAAACACTCTTCTTCTTATATTCTTCTATATTAATATTGAATCTTACTATATTGTAAAAGATGAATTCTCTAGAGCTATCAAACTCACTCAGTTTATATGATTCAGAGAAAGAAATATACTGAAGCTTATACTTCTCTATCAGCTGAATGTTTATAAGAGTATAATGAAAAAAATCACTGTTTATTATTGCATATATATTAACTAGACTATTTATAATAATAGAGATTATAATTGTATCTGCTTATATCTTCTGCTTAAATCTTCAGCTGACTTATTGCTTCTTGAGTTTTTATCTATATTTTAAAATAAAAACTCTTCTTTTCTCTGTTCTTATCTATCTGTGAATGATACAGTATTTATATATATAAGGAATTGACTTGAAAGAACTGTATTTAAGCACTGATTTGTGAAATGTTCTGATTTATTGCAGTGTATACAGACTTCTCTGATAATTTAATTAATGATATCTTTATCTGAGATATTGAAAACTTTTGAGTATTCAGTATTTATATAAAAGATTCAGTTCATTGACTCTGATTTGAATGCAGAGATTATTGTAAGATAATTTAAAATATATATATTTATTTAGTGAAATTCTTTATAATTCTGAAATGTGTGAAATTAAAACAGATTATTATCAAATAGATGAAGATCTGTGCAGTATTCACTGTATATTAAGAATTTTGAATACTCTATACTTTAATTATACAGCTGAAAGTTCAAATTCTTGAATAGTATATTAATTTTAATAATATTGTTTCAGTTCTGTCTGTCTGCTTCTAAAAGCTTGTGATTGAATTTAGATAAATAAATTACTAACACAGTATTCTTCTGACAGATCTCATTTAATCAATCTAATATCTTGATTTAAAGTATAGAATTAAAAAAGAGAGTATCAAACTGTTGAAAAATTAATTCTGATATATACTGATTATCTGAGCAGTAGCTTATTCAGAGTTGAAATTTTATTAATATATTATCATCTAATCTACTGTGGATATATTATATTTGATTTGATAATAAATCTATCACTTGATTATCAATATTCAACTTGATATTTATTTTTAATTTTTATATAAGATATAATACTAGATCTTCTGTATACTTATTAAGAATTGAAAGCTTCTCTCTCAGAGACTTTTTATGAGATGTGAGTGTAGAGAGAATGATGAATATAGATATACTTATCTCAGTGAGCTGTTATTATAGCTCAGTTATCTACAGTACTTACTACTGAAAAATACTTTATAAATTTAAATTATCATTCACTGTATTCAAATATAATGAATACTTGTAGATCTATTGATAACTCATTTTAATATCTAAAAATATATAATTCTAGAAGATGAAATACTTATAGATACTCAGACTTTTATAAATATTATTCACAGTATTGCAGTACTAAGCTTATCAAACTTCTTTATAAATACTATTTACAGTGTTATAATTTGTAGATACTCAGATCTCTTTGTGAGATAGTTGATTGTATTACAGATACTTAGACTTGATAATTTATATATCTAACAATAAAAGTACTCAGACTCAACAAGAAACTTATATAATAATTAAACACTTGAATCTTTTTTTAATATAATCAACATACTCAGATATAGAAACTGATAATAAAATACTCAGATTTTAAATATAATTGATGCATTTGAATATAGAAATCTAACAACTAGATACTCAGATTTTAAACACAGATGAATTAATTTATAATATAACAGATATATCACTGATTAAACAGATATTATCAATGTTATAGATTAAATCATTTGTACTGTCTGTATAGTTTATACAATTCATTTCAACAGCACTATCAATAAACTTGATACTATTCTGATAATAGTTTATAAATTGATTAAGAAAAGAAAAAAAAAAAATCAGAGAAAGAGATTGTACAAGAGGATTTTTATAGATAAGAAAATTGAAATGAAAGAAATATTGAAGATTATACTCTGAAGAAATGCAGAGTGAAAGAATTATTAGAGTATTAAAATATACACAATTGTAGAGCAGAATTGTGAGAAGATGTGAGAGAACTTCATAAATGTATATGAGTATATAAGCACACAGTAGAGGGTTGATTGTGTAAGTTAACTACTAATGAATGCTAACCTGTCACAATCTGCTTGTAGAATATTGACAGATTTGTATAGATAAACTATCAGTGCTCAAAACAGTGTTTAACACTTAATGAAAGAAATTTGAATTTTTTGTGATGTCAATGAGGCTTATAAACACCTCTGCAATCTTTTAAATAATAATAAATACAATTCTCACCAAGCAGAACAGCTGATTGTATCTTATATATTTTAATAATATCTTGATTTTTTTAAACTTGTATAAAGAGCATCTATAATATATAGATCAGATGCTCACAACTCTGACAGAGTACAAGCTCTATACTAAATCATTAAAATATATATTTGATATAAAGAAGTTGAAGTTTGTAGAACATCTTATGAAAAAGAGTTACATACACTCAATCTCTGAAAAAATGAAGGTTATTACAAAATGATCAAAATCTAGAAATATATATTATATACATCAATTTTTGAAATTGATATTTTATTACAGAAGATTTATAAAAGATTTTGTATAAATTACTACTCTGCTGTCAGATCTTTTTAAGAAGATAGATATTAAATTATATAAAAAGAAATTTCATTTGATTATCTGAAACATCTTCTGCAAAGAGATCTTTCTGAAATTAAGAGAGTATATGATAACATCTTCAGTGCTTGTTTAATTAAATTATATAAAACTCTTTATAATTAAAACAGATACATCAGAATGAGCTATTGAGTACTCTCTTTTACAAATAAGAGAGAATGATAAATTACATTCAGTAGTATATAATAACTGAAAGCTATTAAATGTAGAGCTTAACTATTCTATATATGAGAAGAAACTTCTAGCAATCAAGCATGCACTAGATCTATAGAATCAATATATTGACAATGAGTATACAACAACAGTAATCATCAATCATAAAAGTTTTATTTATTTATAAACAATAATTAAACTCTCTAAGCAACTGATACAATGAATATCAGAGTTTCAGATATACAATCTTCAAATCAAATATTAAAAAAAGTCAGATACTATAAATTATAGATCTGACTTTATAGAAGAAGATTCAGTAAATATAATACAGAGAGAGTTTATATTAATAATACTGAGAGATTATAATAAGACAGAGTAATTGAAAGCTATAATCACTCATTTGAGAGATGAAAGTGTATTGAATAATAAATATCTAGCAAAGATGATAGAAGAAATGCTTCTGAAATTCAAGCTTATAAAGTTAAAGAAGAATATTGTGCTCTACTGCAATCTCAATTATACTGAGATATTATATTTTAAATCTCAGTTTTAATGAGATCTGATAAGTTATATGCATAAGAAATTCAGTTACTTGAGAAGTTCAGAACTTTTAGATATTCTGAAAAGTCAAGTATACTGATTAAGTATGAAGAAAAATATTCAAATATATATATAAGAATACTCAAACTGTCAAATCTTAAAAAGTATAAGATAAAACTTGAAGTGCAAGAGAGTACAATATTAGATAGAGAGTATGATTAAGCTGTTTGAATAATAAGAGATAGATCTTATAGAGATATTATCAAGAATATTAAATAAGAATCACTGAATAATAACAGCAGTTAATTACATTATAGAGTGGTCAATTACACAAACAGTGTCAGAAGTAGACTGGCTGTGTGACCATGCATGAGACTGAGACCAAATTTTTCCTCAGTCCCATTATTAGATATCTTAGTTCTGGTCTCATATAGTGTTTAGCAAATTAGTCACTTTACACTGTTTATATTATAAATCTAGTCTCAGATCATATTTTACTAATAAATTAGTGATTCTGATCTCATTTGGTTTCATTTTACAAAATGAGACCAAATGGAACCATGATTTACCCTATATAGATTGGCAGTGATAGATAGATTGGCAGCGGTAGGTAGGTTGACAGTGGTAGATAGATTGACAGTGATAGATTAGCAGCAATAGATTAGCAGCAATAGATTAGCAGTGATAGATTAGCAGTGATAGATTAGCAGTGATAGATAGATTGGCAGTGGTAGGTAGATTGACAGCAGTAGATAGATTGATGGCAGTGGGTAGATTGGCAGCGGTGGGTAGATTGACAGCAGCACTAAGCAAGATAGAGGTAATATCTCCATCAATTATATCATCAGATTGATGTATTATATAATCATCAGAATGGGATCAAACTTGAGTCAAAATCATAATCAGTCTCAGATCATGTTCTGATTTTGATAGTCAGTCACTTTACATGGAATATCAAGATTTTTTAGTCCCATTTCACTCATGTTTTGATAATTCTAGTCACTTTACACTTCCATTCTGGTTCTGATCCCACTAAAATCATGCCAAGAAATGGACTGGGATCAAACCAAACCAAATCAAATGTGTAATTCATGGTCCCAGCGGCCAGTCTAGTCAGAAGCAACAAAGAAAATCATTGCTAAGTTTCTATACAATAATATCTATATTAACTATAGTATACTTTATAAGATATTAATAGATAATGAAGCAAATCTTATAGAAGAAGCTATGAGATATTTCATCAAACAGTTGCAGATGAAGCATTGTATAACAACACTCTATCACTTTTATATAAATAAAAAAGTCAAATACTTGAACAGAATACTAGACAGTATGCTGATAAAATATCTAGTGAGAAAGCTTATAAAATTATAAGATGAATATTTTGAACAAGTATTATTTATAATGCAAGTTTATCAGTATACAGTCTCAAAGTATTCACTGTTCTATCTACTCTATAAGATATATTTATATATCTCAGAGAATATATAGAAGCAGATAGAGAAGAAAACAGTAGTTGTAAATATAAAAGTAAGAATGAAAGAAGTTAGTCATATCTAAGTAAAAGTAAATGAATTACTGCTCAATCATATCATATAAATAAAAAGAATATAAAACTCACTAGTGAAAGAAACAAGTCTTGTAGTAAGTACTTGAGTTCTCATATATAATAAGAAATCTGAAAAGTTTCAATTAAGATGATTTGAGCTGTACAAAATCCTCAAATCACACTCTTTTGAAATATATACTTTGAAGAAATCAGAAAGATAAGTTCTATACAATCTCATTAATAGCTTTTATTTTATAGAGATAAAAACAGAAGATTTGAATGAGCTGTAATTATCTACAGTACTATCATCAGTATTGAAAAAAAGAGAGCTTATAATAGAAAAGTTTTAAGAAGTTAGAGAAATCATTAATACTTATGAACTGAATGATATCACTTATTTGAACCTCTTCACAATAATTAAAAAAAAATAAGAGGAAATGGAAAAAGTGGGTATACAGCATACATCAATAAATAATGAGATTGTTACTGACTGTATAATATTATAATATAGACAGTAGATACAATGCAGTCAGAGATAAGCTTGAGACAGCTGATTAATATATAAATCAGATTATAAGAATAAAAGAGATTCAGATGAGAATTTAACTGTCTACACTAGTTTAAATACAGAGATCTCAGAGAATAAACTGTCAGAAATATTAGTGAATATACTGAATCAAATCAATTCAGCATCTGAAAATACTCAGAGATCAGATGAGATTAGTTTTGATGAGTTATTTACTATAGTTATCTAAGTTTGTAAAGAGAAACAGTATAATATATAGAGATAGAATACTCTTGTTGAAAGATATAAAATCTGCTGTATCTGATTATCAAAGTATAGAATCAGTAAAAGATTATATAAGATTGATATCTGTGACAGATTAGCATCTATTAACAGTTAATTTATACAATCAACCCTCTACTACATACTTATATACTCACATATACTCATAAAATTCTCCCACATCTTCTTATAATTCTGCTCCACAATTGTGTATATTTTAATACTCTAATAATTCTTTCACTCTGTGCTTCTTTAGAGTATAATCTCTGATATTTCTTCTACTTCAATTCTCTTATCTATAAAAACTCTCTTATATAATCTCTTTCTCTGATTTTCTTTCTCTTTCTTTTTTTAATCAATTTATAAACTGTTATCAGAATAGTATTAAGTTTGTTGATAGTGCTGTTGAAACAAATCATACAAACTATACAGATAATACAAATAATTTAATCTATAATATTAATAATATCTACTTAATTAATAATACATCTATTATATTATAAATTAATTCATCTATATTTAAAATCTGAATATCTAGTTGTTAGATTTCTACACTTAAGTGTATTAATTATATTTAAAATTTGAATATCTTATTATCAGTTTCTATATCTGAATGTGTAAATTATATTAAAAAAAATCTGAGTATTTAATTATTATATAAGTTTTTTGTTGAATCTGAATATTCTTATTATTAGATATATAGACTGTCAAATCTAAATATCTATAATACAATTAACTGTTTTATAAAGAGATCTGAATATCTATAAACTGTAATACTGTGAATAGTATTTATAAAGAAGCTTGATAAGCTTAGCACTGCAATACTATGAATAGTATTTATAAAAATCTGAATATCTATAAATATCTCATTCTCTAGAATTATATATCTTTAGATATTAAAATGAGTTATCAACAGATCTATAAATATCTGCTGTATTTGAATACAGTAAATAATAATCTAGATTTATAAAGTATTTTTCAGTAGTAAGTACTGCAGATAACTGAGCTATAATAACAGTTTACTGAGATAAATATATTCATATTCACTATTTTCTCTACATCTACATCTTATAAAAAGCCTCTGAAAGAGAAACTTTCAATTTTCAATAAGTATATAGAAAATCTAATATTATATTTTATATGAAAGTTAAAAATAAATATCAAATTAAATATCAATAATTAAATGATAGATTTATTATTGAATCAAATATGATATATTCACAGCAGATTAGATGATAATATATTAGTAAAATTTCAACTCTGAATAAATCACTATTTAAATAATCAGTATATATCAGAGCTAGTTTTCTGACAACTCAATACTCTTTTTCTTAATTCTATATTTTAAATTAAGATATTAGACTGACTAAATGAGATTCATCAGAAAAACACTGTATTAGTGATTTATTTATTTAAATTTAATTACAAGTTTTTAGAAGTAGATGAGCAGAACTGAGACAATATCATCAAAATTAATATATTATTTAAAAATTTAAACTTTCAGCTATATAACTGAAGTGTAGAGTATCTGAGACTCTTAATATACAGTGAATACTATATGAATCTCTATCTATTTGATAATAATCTATTTTAATTCTATATATTTCAGAACTGTAAAGAATTCTACTGAATGAATATATATATTTTAAATTATTTTACAACAATCTCTGCATCTGAATCAGAGTCAATGAACTGAATTTCTCATATAAATACTAAATACTCAAGAGTTCTCAATATCTTAGATAAAAATACTGTCAATTAAATTGCTGAAGAAATCTGTATATACTGTGATAAATCAGAGCACTTTGTAAATCAGTGTTTAAATATAATTTTTTCAAATTAATTCTCTGTATATATGAACACTGTGTTGTCTGTAAATAGATAAAAACAGAGAAAAAAAGAGCTTTTATTCTAAAATATAAATGAAAGCTTAAAAAACAATAAGTCAGCTGAAGATTTGAGCAGAAGATGTAAGTAAATATAATTATAATCTCTATCATTATAAATAATCTAATTAATATATATATAATAATAGACAGTGATTTTCTTTATTATACGTGTATAAACATTCAGCTGATAGAGAAGTATAAACTTCAGTATATCTATTTCTCTGAACTGTATAAATTAAATAAATTTAATAGCTTTAGAGAATCTGTCTTCTACAATATAATAAAATTCAATATTGATGTAGAAGAATATAAGAAGAAGAGTGTTTTTGCATATAAAGTTGTGATGAGTTAGCATCTATTAGTAGTTAACTTACACAATCAACCCTTTACTGTATACTCATATACTTATATATGTTTATAAAATTCTTCCACATCTTCTCACAATTCTGCCTTACAATCACACACATTTTAATACTCTAATAATTTTTCCATTTTATATTTCTTCAGAGTATAATCTTTGATATTTCTTCTGCTTCAATTCTCTTATCTATAAGAATTTTCTTGTATAATCTCTTTCTCTAATCTTCTTTCTCTTTCTTTTTTTAATTGATTTGTAAACTGTTATTAGAATAGTGTCAAGTTTGTTGATAGTATTATTGAAACAGATTATACAAACTATACAGACAGTACAAATGATTTAATCTATAATATCAGTAATATCTGCTTAATTAATAATATATCTATTATATTACAAATTAATTTATCTGTATTTAAGATCTGAATATCTAGTTGTTAGATTTCTACACTCAAGTGTATTATATAATTAGTGTGTCATCAATTAAGCAGATGTTACTGATGTTGCAGATTAAACTGTTTATACTATCTATACAGTTTATATAATTCATTTCAATAACAATATCAATAGATTTAACACTATTCTGATAACAGTTTATAAATTGATTAAGAAAAAAAAAAGAAAGAAGATCAGAGAAAGAAGTTGTATAAGAGAATTCTTATAGATAAGAGAATCAGAGTAGAAGAAATATCAGAGATTATACTCTGAAGAAATATAAAATGAAAGAATCATTAGAGTATTAAAATATGTATGATTGTGAGACAGAATCACAAAAAGATATGAGAGAATTTTATAAATATATATAAGTATATGAGTATGCAGTAGAGGGTTGATTGTGTAAGTTAACTGCTAATAAATACTAACTCATTATATTATCTTTCTCTATTAAAATAAATGAGAATTTGTAGATATTGAATGCAGCAGTGTTCTTTATAATAAATATAAATTCTCAGATTAAATAATTGTATTCTATTTATTTAATAAAATATTCACAGCAGTAATAATTGATTCTGTTGCTGAGAATTACTTCAATTTTTTATTTGAGTTCATTGTTTTCTTCTATAATAACAGATGATTATCAGTTGAAAGTCTTCTGTAAGAAAAATGAATTCTCAGTTATAGATTGAAATAGATTTGTATGAAAAACATTGTAAATATCAGATGAAGTGTTTAGTTGATAGTTATGAATATCTAATACTTCTACTACTGTGTATTTAATATAATGATAGTTCAGTGTATATAAGAAATGATTTATTCTTATATTTCTGAGATTTAATCAAATTTTATCTTTTATATTATATTGAGTTATGGGATTTTTTCTGATATTTACTTGATTTTTGTAGTTCTGCTGAATGCTAGTTATTGAAGCTTCAATTTATTTATAAGCTTTCTTAAGCTTACTAACTATATTCTCTGTTATTTACACAGAACTGTGGGTGTATATAATCTTTTGAAAGATCTCAGAGAAGTTCAGAATTTCTAAATTATAACTATATAGAAGAAAGAATAAGTTTATATCTATTATAATAGAATTTTAACTATTTATAATAATCTCAGTATACAGCAGCAGATTGCTTCAGTTATTTTGTATATAATTGTAGAATTTTTGTTAGAATATTCTTAACTATCTGTATCATTCTCTTAGTAGCTTTATTGATCTCTGAATAATATATTATTGATAACTTTTACTCAATTCTCAGTAGCTG
>NW_025544833.1:52742-53466 GCF_000150115.1 Histoplasma capsulatum G186AR | reverse complement strand
TATTTATTTTTAACTTCTATATAAAATATAATACTAGATCTTCTGTATATTTATTGAGAATTAAAAGCTTCTCTTTCAGAGACTTTTTATAAAATACAGATGTAGAAGAAATAGTGAATATAGATATATTTATTTTAGTAAATTATTATTATAGCTCAATCATCTGCAGTACTTACTGCTGAAGAATACTTTATAAATCTAGATTATCATTTATTATATTTGAATGCAGTGAATGTTTATAGATCTGTTGATAACTTATTTCAGTATTTAAAAATATGTGATTCTAGAGAATAGAATATTTATAGATACTTGTAACAGACATATTACTGATTAAGCAGATATTACTGATATTGCAGATTAAACTATTCATATCATCTATACAGTTCATACAATTCATTTCAACAGCACTATCAATGAATTTGACACTATTCTGATAACAGTTTATAAATTGATTAAGAAAAGAAAGAGAAAGAAAATCAGAGAAAAAAATCATACAAAAGAATTCTTATAGACAAGAGAATTAAAATGAAAGAAATATCACAGATTGTACTCTGAAGAAGTGTGAGATGAAAGAATTATTAGAGTATTAAAATATATATGATTGTAACACAGAATTGTAAGAAGATGTGGGAGAACTTTATAAGCATATATAAGTATATAAATGCACAGTAGAAAGTTGATTGCATAAATTAATTGCCTAAACAGATGCTAATTCATTACATTA
>NW_025544833.1:0-51229 GCF_000150115.1 Histoplasma capsulatum G186AR | reverse complement strand
TTTACTTGATTTTCAGTAGTTGATATATACAGATTCAGAGTATACTGATGAATTGACTATCTCTGTCTAATATAATAAATAAAGATAGACTATATATATAATAAAATAAGTTTCTGATAAAGATATCTATAATAATTTCAGTATTTATTTTATTACAGAGCTGCAGTATTACATCTTTACTGAGTCAGTCAATAATAATCAGAATATTTATAGAATCTTTATTTTTAAATAAAAAAACTGTAAAATCAATAACTATATTATATTATATTCATTCAGAAATGAGTAGTAACTTTAGTATTTCTTTTTAATACTTATATTATACTATTACTGAGCTGCAGCAATCATAATTGTGTATAAATTAATATATATTTTTTGATATATCTGATTAGTAGAATTTTTGAGTAATAATACTATATATAATTTTACACTCTGAATATCTGATTATTGATAAGTTATAAATTTCTTATATAATTTGTGTTTATAGAAGTTCTGAATCAGAGATTCATCATCTATTTTGAAAGTATAGACAGTTATTATCATCAATTAAACATGCTGAGATATCTGTTTTTAAATATATATCTATAAAAAATCAGAGTGTTTTACTTTATATAACTTCTGTAATCTATTATCAGAATTTATTCATCTCTGCTGTTTACTTTCATTACTCTTCAAATGAAGATTTCTGAACTTGAGATAAATTAATATATACACAGAAACTATCTGATTATATAAGACTTTTTATAATTATAAAGTCAATTAATCAATATTTTCAGTATTTTCATCTGTTGTCTAAATTATTGAAGAGTATATTTTATTTTTGATAGAATAGAATATCTGTAAGAGTGTTCTCTATTTCTGATTGATAATAGATTATAAATAAGAAATAGCTAAAAAACAGTAATCAGTATATATATCTCTCTGTAAGCTTATAAATAATTGTAAAGTATTCTAGATTTTTATAATCAGTAATAATCTCAAACTTCTCTATATTTATGAGCTTGAATTTTCATTCTTCAAGACATTGTATAATCATCAGAAGCTTTTTATTATAGATTTTATAGTTGCATTCAGCAGACAATATTTTTTTGAGATAAAAATACAGAGTTATAGAATATTTTCATTGTTATATTATATTAATACTCTGCTCATTACATAATCTGAGATATCTGTTTTAAGAATTGTATATTTATTCAGATTGAATAATTACAGTATTGAAGTAATTATAAATATATATTTCAACTTTTTGAAAACAGCATCTGCTTTGATAATTCATTGAAATATAGCATTCTTTTATATCAAATTTATTAGTGATTATATAATATCTGAGAAGTCTTTAATATATCTTCAATAGAAGTTGATGAATTTTAGAAAACTTTTAATTTCTTTTATTAAGACAGATATCTCTCAGTTGAGAATTGTTTTCATCTTTTTAGAATTTATTTATACATCTCTTTCAGCTTTAATAATAAATTCTAGATAGATTGTAGATTTGATTTCAAAGTTATATTTATTGATATTCATCTGTAGTTCTACTTCTTATAAACAGTCAAGTATTTATTATATATACTTACAGTATTTGATGAGTGATTCATCAGTGAAGATCAGAATATTATTTATATATACTGATATAATCTTATTAAGCAGATCTTATAGAGCTTAGTTAATGTATTTCTGAAATATACTAGAAATATTTACTAACTCAAAAAGAGTCACTGTTTATTTATATAATCTGTAATATATACAAAAGATAATTAATTATTTGTTATTTTCATTGATTCTTATCTTATAGAAGACTGCAGAGATGTTGAGCTTTGTAAATCATTTCACTTTTTCTATTTATTTGAATATCTTATTGATGAGTGGAAGAAAATATCAGTTTTTTTGTGTAATCTTATTAAGCTCTTGATAATTGACACAGAATTATAGATCTTTATCTGATTTCTTTATAAATAGTATGAATACTGCAGCAGATGAATTGCTAATATAAATAAAACTCTTATTCAGTAATTCATTGAGTGTTTTTTATAGAATAAGAAGCTTATTGTATGATATACTGTAGAGAGAGTCTCAAAATAATTACAGATTTCTACTGTCTTTTTTAATAAACTCAATTATATAATCTATATCACACTCTCAGTGAGAAGAAAATATCTCAGCTGTTTTTTCATTAAATACATCTGTGAAGTTTTTATATATTTCAGAGAGTTCTTTGTGAAGCTTTTTGAAATTCTTGAGCTCTAATTTTTCTAATACTTTCTTGATATCTGTCATACTAGCAGTGAATATCTGAATATTCTTTTTTTTATATATTTGATGAGTTAATAACTTGAACACTTCTACTGATATCTGAGTAAGATCAGTGGTTCTTAGACTAATTATATAACCATGTATGAAACTGAAACCAAATTTTTCCTCAGTTTTATTATTAGATATTTTAGTTCTGATTTTATATAGTGTTTAGCAAATTAGTCACTTTACACTGTTTATATTATAAATCTAATCTTAGATTATATTTTACTAATAAATTAGTGATTCTGATTTCATTTAATCTCATTTTATAAAATGAGATCAAATGAAATTATAATTTACTCTATATAGATTGACAGTGATAGATTAGCAGTGATAGATTAGCAGCAATAGATTAGCAGTAATAGATTAGCAGCAATAGATTAGCAGTGATAGATAGATTGATAGTAGTAGATAGATTAACAGTAATAGATTAGCAGTGATAGATTGACAGTGATAGATTAGCAGTGATAAATTAGCAGTAATAGATAGATTGACAGTGGTAATAGATTAGTAGTAGTAGATAGATTAACAGCAGTGAATAGATTAACAGCAGCACTAAGCAAGATAGAGATAATATCTTCATCAATTATATCATTAAATTGATGTATTATATAATCATCAGAATGGAATTAAATTTGAGTCAAAATTATAATCAGTTTCAGATCATATTCTTACTTTTAATAGTCAGTTATTTTATATAAAATATCAAGATTTTTTAGTCTCATTTCACTTATGTTTTGATAATTCTAGTCACTTTACACTCTCATTCTAATTTTAATCTCACTAAAATCATGTCAAAAAATGAATTGAAATTAAATCAAATTAAATCAAATGTGTAATTCATGATTCTGACAGTCAGTCTAGTGGTTCTATCAATATTTTTTTTATAGACACAGTCATCTTCTGAGAAAATAAAACAATGATTATATATATCTAATAAGATTTCAAATTCTGTAAGTTATAATAGACTGAGTATTAAATCATACTCAAGATTCTGTACTTTATATATAAAAACACTTTTCTTCTTATATTCTTCTATATTAATATTAAATTTTATTATATTGTAGAAGATGAATTCTCTAGAATTATTGAATTCACTCAGTTTATATAATTCAGAGAAAGAGATATACTGAAGCTTATACTTCTCTATCAGCTGAGTGTTTATAAGAGTATAATGAAAAAAACCACTGTCTATTATTGTGCATACATTGACTAGGCTATTTACAATGACAGAGATTATAATTATATTTATTTATATCTTCTACTTGAATCTTCAGCTGACTTGTTGCTTCTTAAACTCTCATTTATATTTTAGAATGAGAGCTCTTCTTTTCTCTGTTCTTGTCTATCTGTGAATGACACAGTGTTCACATTAGACTGGCCATGTGACCATGCATGAGACTGAGATCAAATTTTTCCTCAGTTCTATTATTAGATATCTTAGTTCTGATTCTATATAGTGTTTAGTAAATTAGTTACTTTACACTGTTTATATTACAAATCTAGTCTTAGATCATGTTTTACTAATAAATTAGTGATTTCAGTCTCATTTGATTCCATTTTACAAAATGGGACCAAATGGGACCATGATTTACTCTATATAGATTGGCAGTGATAGATTAGCAGTGATAGATTAGCAGTGGTAGGTAGGTTGGCAGCAGTAGATAGATTGGCAGCGGTAGATAGATTGACAGCGGTAGGTAGATTGGCAGCAATAGATTAGCAGTGATAGATAGATTAGCAGCAATAGATTAGCAGTGATAGATTAGCAGTGATAGATTAGCAGTAGTAGATAGATTGGCAGCGGTAGATAGATTGGCAGTGGTAGATAGATTGGCAGCAGTAGATAGATTGACAGCGATAGATTAGCAGCAATAGATTAGCAGCGATAGATTAGCAGCAATAGATTAGCAGCAATAGATTAGCAGTGGTAGATAGATTGGCAGCAATAGATAGATTGACAGCAGTAGATAGATTAGCAGCAGCAATAGATTAGCAGCAATAGATAGATTAGCAGTGGTATAGATTAGCAGTGGTAGATAGATTGACAGTGATAGATAGAGGATCTAATAGTGAGTCATCAGAGCATTGAGCACTAAGTAAGATAGAGATAATATCTCCATCAATTATATCATCAGATTGATGTATTATATAATCATCAGAATGGGATTAAACTTGAGTCAAAATTATAATCAGTTTCAGATTATATTCTTATTTTTGATTGTCAGTCACTTTACATGAAATATCAAGATTTTTTAGTCTCATTTCACTTATATTTTGATAATTCTAGTCACTTTACACTTTCATTCTGATTCTGATCTTACTAAAATAATGTCAAGAAATGAACTGAAATCAAATTAAATCAAATCAAATGTGAAATTCATGGTTTCACTGATCAGTCTAGTTCATATATATAAGGGATCAACTTGAAAGAACTGTATTTAAGCACTGATTTATAAAATGCTCTGATTTATCACAGTATATACAGACTTTTCTGATAATTCAGTTGATGATATTTTTATCTGAGACATTGAAAACTCTTGAGTATTCAGTATTTATATAAAAGATTCAGTTTATTGACTCTGATTCAGATATAAAGATTGTTATAAAATGATTTAAAATATATATATTTATTCAGTGAAATTCTTTGCAGTTCTGAAATATACAGAATTAAGACAGATTGTTATTGAATAGACAGAGATTTATACAGTATTCACTGTATATTGAGAATTTTAAATACTCTATACTTTGATTATACAGCTGAAAGTTCAAATTCTTGAATAGTATATTAATTTTAATAATATCATCTCAATTCTGTCTATCTGCTTCTAAAAGTTTATAATTAAATTCAGATAAATAAATTATTAATACAGTGTTCTTCTAATGAGTTTTATTTAGTCAGTCTAATACTTTGATTTAAAGTATAGAATTAAGAAAGAAAATATTGAGCTGTTGAAAAACTAACTCTGATATATACTGATTATTCAGACAGTGATTCATTCAGAGTTGAAATTTTACTAATATATTGCTATCTAATCTGCTGTGAATATATTATATTTGATTTAATAACAAATCTATTGCTTGATCATTGATATTTAATTTGATATTTGTTTTTAATTTTTATATAAGATATAATACTAGATCTTCTGTATACTTATTGAGGATTGAAAGCTTCTTTTTTGAAAGCTTCTTGTAAGATACAGATATAAAGAGAATGATGAATATAGATATATTCATTTCAGTGAGTTATTATTATAACTCAGTCATCTGCAGTGTTTGCTGCTGAAGAATACTTTGTAGATCTAGATTATTATTCACTGTATTTGAATACAGTAAATACTTGTAGATCTATTGATAACTCATTTCAGTATCTAAAGATATATAATTCTAGAGAATAGAATATTTATAGATATTCAGATTCTTATAAATACTATTTACAGTATTACAGTGCTAAGTTTATCAAACTTCTTTGTAAATACTATTCACAGTATTATAATTTGTAGATACTCAGATCTCTTCATAAGATAGTCAATTATATCACAGATATTTAGACTTGATAATCTATATATCTAATAATAAGAGCACTCAGATTCAACAAGAAACTTATATAATAATTAGATACTCAGATTTTTTTTAATATAATCAATATACTTGAGTATAGAAACTGATAATAAGATATTCAGATTTTAAATGTAATCAATACATTCAGATATAAAAATCTAACAACTAGATATTCAGATTTTAAATATAGATGAATTGATTTATAATGTAATAAATATATTATCAATTAAACAGATATTACTGATGTTGCAGATTAAATCATTCATACTATCTATACAGTTTATATAATCTATTTCAATAATACTATCAACAAATTTGACACTATTCTGATAACAGTTTATAAATTAATTAAAAAAAGAAAGAGAAAGAAAATCAGAGAAAGAAATTATATAAAAGAATTTTTATAGATAAGAGAATCAGAGTAGAAGAAATATTAGAGATTATACTCTGAAGAAGCATAGAGCAGAAGAATTGTTAGAGTATTAAAATATATACAATTATAAGACAGAATTATGAGAAGATGTGAGAGAATTTCATAAGTATATATAAGTATATAAGTATGTGGTAGAGAGTTGATTGTATAAATTAACTGCTAACAGATGCTAATCTGTCACAATACTCAGACTTTCACAAATGCTATTTACAGTATTACAGTGCTAAGTTTATCAAACTTCTTTATAAATACTATTTACAGTGTTACAGTTCATAGATACTCAGATCTTTTTATAAGACAGTCAATTGTATTACAGATACTTAAATTTGACAGTCTATATATTTAATAATGAAAATACTCAGATTCAATAAAAAACTTATATAACAACTAAATACTCAGATCTTTTTTAATATAATCAACATACTTGAATATAGAAATTGATAATAAGATATTCAGATTTTAAATGTAATTGATATATTTAGATATAGAAATTTAACAACTAGATACTTGAGTTTTAAATATAGATAAATTAATTTGTAATATAACAGATATATCATCAATTAAATAGATATTATCAATATTATAGATTAAATCATTTGTATCATCTGTGCAGTTCATACAATTCATTTTAATAATACTATCAATAAATTTGACACTATTCTGATAACAGTTTATAAATCAATTAAGAAAAGAAAGAAAAAGAAGATCAGAGAAAGAGATTATACAAAAGAATTCTTATAGACAAGAGAATTGAAGTGAAAGAAATATCAGAGATCACATTTTGAAGAAATATGAGATGAAAGAATTATTAGAGTATTGAGATGTATATAATTGTGAAGCAGAATTGTAAAAAGGTGTGAAAGAACTTCATAAGTGCATGTGAGCATATAAGTGTGTGGTAGAGGGTTGATTGCATAAGTTAACTGCTAATAGATACTAATCTGTTACAAATATTAAAAAAAATATTTAGAATAACTAACAATAGCTACAGCAGTAGTCTAAAATAGACAATAGAAATATCTAGTAGAGCTTACAGAGAAGTAAGTGCTTAAGATATATATTATAAAGAAGTATATTTATAATGAGCTTATAGTCATACTATATAACTTGAGTATAAATGAGAGTATATAAAGAGATTAAAATAGAATGAAATAAAATTGATTATAATTAAGAAGATAAGCTTCTTGATTCTAAAAGTAATGAGTGTGTTTAAATACATTTGAGTTCTTATATAAATTATTTTATTCACTCTGCTTATTTATTTATTTTACTTATCAGTAATTATAATAAACACAGTAATCAGAGTAAGCAGTTATATAATTTTATAATAGTCTCAGTTGAGAATTATTTCATTTCTGCATCTCTTCAGTTTTTATTCAATAAACTCTGACTTATATTACAGATTTATAACATCATTCTCTTTTTCTTTTTATAAGTTATCTCAGTGAGTGTATAAATAAATGACTGAGTTCTTTTTTATATTTTCATGAGTAAGATTTCTTTATTTAGATTACAGTATTAGACTGGCTGTGTGATCATGCATGGAACTGAAACCAAATTTTTCCTCAGTTTGTTGAGAACTTGATAAGTTCTACTATCAAGAATTTGAGAAGATTTGAGCAGCAGCATGAATGTTCTATCAGATAAAACTTAACAATGCTCAGAACTATCTCTTGTGTATATCTAAGTATAATCTTTTCTATAAATACTGCCTACTTTTCATGTAATTAGTGGAGTTATAATAAGCAAGTCAATTAATATTATCAATATTCAGTATTTGGGGCAATATTTGGATTTCATTGATTCCAACAGTTATGAGTCTGGCTTAGCCATCTATCATTATATTATTATCTATTTGATTATATCTATTCAATCTCACTGATCATCTAATCAGCAACAATTGCAGCAATATATCTATATATCTATATCTATATCTATCTGATTCTCATTGATCTACAGCAAGAGATAGCAGTGAAATAACAGTTATATTCATATAATTCTATATTGATTATTCAATCAATTCAATATTGATTTAATTTCTATATATGATTGATCAAGATATCAGCAGAAAATTCTTCATCTAAGAACTCACTTTTCTTAAATTCTTCTAGAAAATGAAACTTATAATACACTATAATACTAGATCTTGCTAATAAGTTTCAGATACTGAATCTAATTAGTGAGAAAAGTCTCAATAGAATGAGTGATATATCTGTTTCTATTTTCTCAGAATTCTCTACTGAGTACACTGTGAAAGCAAGAGTTAATTGAGAAATAAAGAACAGTAAATATAACAATAATAGAAATCTCTATAAAGATAAAGTTGTAGATGTTAGCAGAATCAAGTAAGAGATCTACAGAACAGTGATATTCAATAAATTAGAAATAGCAATCAATGAAAATGCTTATATTGATGTAAAGAATCTTCTAATTACTCTCAAGAAGAAATTATCATCTAGAACTGTAGATTGCAGATATGAAATATAAAAAAAATATTAGAATTTACAGAAACTGTCTAAGCAGAATCTAAATCAGTGGTTAGATATCTGAGTTCTAAAATTATTATATATTAAACTCTGCTGTAGTTCATCTGTTTTGCTAATAAATTAAGTTCACACTAAACTCTAAATATTAGAACTCTCTTAAAGTTTCTTGAAGTAAATCTCTGCTGATTTTCAAAGTTATTCACAGCTATATCATCAGTATTAATAGTATAATTTATTTTATTTATACAATCTGCATCATCAGCAGAATATATTCATTACAAATTCAAGATCTTTATCATTTATAGTGAAGACTGAGTGTGATGTGTCACTATTATATCTTTAAATTCTACTGAAATGATGTGTTGTGCTTTGTACAATACATGATTTCTGTTACATCTATCAGAATCTCAGACAACATCTATTAGAAAAGCATTATCAAAAGTGAGCTCAGTATTGAGTAATTGAGTAAAATAATCAGTTCTGAACAGTTGTAGATACAGTTAATAAGATTATATATTTATCTAATAAAATCTCTGAAATTTCTGAATTATCAATTTAACTAGAGTTTATTTATTATCTAAAGCTCTGTAATTACTATATTATCAGCTGTGATTATATATAATAGTATTATAATAAAAAATATCAGTGATGAGTATATTATAATAGTCTCATACTCTGACATTATATGCACTTTCAGCATCTTTTCAGTCAGAATCAACTAATACAGTTTTTCACTGTAATATTAACTGACTCAGTTATATCAGAATAATATATAGAGTTATATATCAATGCTTCTGAAACTGCTTTATATTTAATATTTATATTCATATTCAGATCAATCACTGCTGTTCTTCAATTAATATAAAAATAAATATTTAATTAATTTAAAAACAGTCAGAAAAAGAAGTACTCTGATCTGAACACTATGAATAAATTTTAATATATCTCTAAAATCATTCTATAAATAAAAATCATCAGTATTCATATTTATCTTCAGAAGATTATTCTTAATAAATTTACTATCAGTTATTAACTATTACAGTTGACTGAAAAGTCTGCACTGATTATAATCTGCTTCAGTATCAGATGTATTCTAGAGAGTATAATAATAATATTAATATATAATCAGACTTTTAATATATATCAACTCAGCTGTTGCAATACTCAGCTGCTTAATATTTTTATATATAAAAAAGTCTCTTAGAATTCAATATCTGCTCTGCAGAATAATCAGATTTATTTATACTATATTCAGATTTAACAGAGATTAATCTGCTATTGAAAGTGTATTATTAAACAGAAGTATTTATCAGATTCTTTCTTCAAATTCACTAATAAACAGTAGATAATATAAGTAGAGATGACTGAAATAATTGAGATAGCTCAATCAGCTGCTGATAATCAGAATAATCTGAATAAATTAAATAGATAGCTTGATTAAAAAACCTTACAGTTCTATATAACTATAATTTAATATTCTATATTTTATTATATCTTTAACTCTATTCTAATCTTTTTTACTACTATTCTCTTCTAAGACTCTGAGCAGCATCAGTGATTACTTATATTCATCTATATATTATATCTATCTCAGCTTATCTACAACTATCAGATTATGATTCTGATATATATAATGAAATAGTATATAGAGAATCTCAATCTAGATCTCATATTATTGCTGATGATTATTTATAATCAATAAATATTTAATAATACAGCTAATTTTATAACTGAGCTGCTGAAGAATCAACTTCTGAAATTTCAGATTATCTATACAGAGATTCTATCTGCACTGATATATTGATATCAGAATGAACTGACTCTGATCTATCAGAATATAATCTTTTCTTTAATCAATCTATATATTATTATCTGATAGAGTTTGACTGAAATTTATAAGATTTTTTAGAATAAACTCTGTTTCAGTAAGATTTTATACTCAGCATTTCAGATTTTATAGTTTGATCTGTCAGATTTTATTGACAACTGAAATACTATGAAACTGAATAACTTCTTTTTTACTGATTTTCAAAACATCTCTCAGCTGCAGCTTTTCAACAGTTGATTGTTTATCTGAGTTGATAAAATCTCTGTACTGTTTCAGATATTCTGAGAGTGAATAGTAGATGATATCTGAACAGTATCAACTAATATAACTGATCAGTATAAAAATACTGTTCAGCAATTTCTTAACACTCTTTTTATTTCATTTTTTATTAATTCTGAATAATAGATACAGTATATAAAGTTTCTGAAACTGCAGTAGTGAAATATATCTTTTGAGTTCTGAAATCTCTTTCTTTATAACAGTTATATACTGTTTATCATCAGTTATTACAAATCTTTGAATATAATCAATGCATTGTAATAATCTGTATAATTTCTTCTCTCAGAGATCACAATTCTCACAATATAATTTTTGATACTAGTTCAATTATTCTGTCAATGACTGCATCAGCAGATAAACATCTCAGAGATTATATTTAATTATCTCTGATTTCAAGAGTGTTCACTGTAGCTCAATAACTGTATAATTAATATAGTTATCTTTATAGACAAGCAGTTTCTGAGTAAGTATATTCACATTCATATGTGATAATAGATCACTGTGAATATTGCTATCAGAAAATTCACTGCAGCTGCTTTTCTCTAACTGACTGAGAATAATAATAAAAAAATAGATAAGAATTCTGATAACAGTATATCTGCTGTCTTCTACTGACAGATATTATATATACTATGAATAAAAAACTGTATCTATAATAATACTGTTAACTTTCAAAATAACTTAATAAATACTGAGCTGTAGAAATTTTGATGTATCAGTGAGCTCTAATATCAACTTATTCACAATTCCACTGTATTTTATCTGATTATTTCTCCCTTTCTATTTTCAATCTCAATTTGAAATCTCAACTGAATCAGTAATTCATTTACTTGTTGATTGATTGATCTGATAATATTTAGAAAAGAAGAGAATAAAAGCCTCTTTAAATACTGATGAATGGATTCAGAAATGAAGTTTCAACTTATATAATAATTGATCTACTGAGTCATCTCAGTCTGCAGTTGCTGATATTGAATTATAAAACAGATATATTTTATTCTACAGTGTATATATAAGAAGTATACTCAGTATCAATCTACTGCTCAGAAGTAGATAATATAGTATATATTTAATAAAGCTGATCAGATTATTACTGTTCTCTATACTAATGAAAGAAAAAGTCTACTCTATTTTCTTCTCTGTCAACTTCTCAGTACTAAAATCACAGTGATAATATTATCTCTAATTATACTCAAAAAAAAAATAAAATAATAATATCAGATAACTGATATCAGTAGACTGACTGCTGGGACCATAAATTACACATTTGATTTGATTTGATTTGATTCCAGTCCATTTCTTGGCATGATTTTAGTGGGATCAGAATCAGAATGGGAGTGTAAAGTGACTAGAATTATCAAAACATGAGTGAAATGAGACTAAAAAATCTTGATATTCCATGTAAAGTGACTGACTATCAAAATCAGAACATGATCTGGAACTGATCATGATTTTGACTCAAGTTTGGTCCCATTCTGATGATTATATAATACATCAATCTGATGATATGATTGGTGGAGATATTATCTCTATCTTGCTTAGTGCTCAATGCTCTGATGGCTTGCTATTAGATTCTCTATCTATCACTATCAATCTATCTATCACTGCTAATCTATGCCACTGTCAATCTATCTATCACTGCTAATCTATTGCTGCTGCTAATCTATCTACTGCTGTCAATCTATTTATCACTGTCAATCTATCTATCACTGCTAATCTATTGCTGTTAATCTATCACTGCTAATCTATTGCTGCTAATCTATCTATCACTGCTAATCTATCACTGTCAATCTATCTACCACTGCCAATCTATCTACCACTGCCAATCTATCTACTGCTGCCAATCTATCTACCACTGCTAATCTATCACTGCTAATCTATTGCTGCTAATCTATTGCTGCTAATCTATCACTGCTAATCTATTGCTGCTAATCTATCTATCACTGCTAATCTATCACTGCCAATCTATCTACTGCTGTCAATCTATCTACCACTGCCAATCTATCTACCACTGCTAATCTATCACTGCTAATCTATCACTGCCAATCTATATAGAGTAAATCATGATCCCATTTGATTCTATTTTGTAAAATGGGATCAAATGAGACTGGAACCACTAATTTATTAGTAAAACATGATCTGAGACTAGATTTATAATATAAACAGTGTAAAGTGACTAATTTACTAAACACTATATGGGACCAGAACTAAGATATCTAATAATGAAACTGAGGAAAAATTTGATCTCAGTTCCATGCATGATCACACAGTCAGTCTAGATATCAGTATCAGAGTCTGAGATCAGATCTGTAATACTGAGGATTTTATCTTCTATTCTTTTATTATAGTGAGAATAAAATAGACAGTTAATTAATACTTTCATTCTCTGTTGCTTCAACTGTATATTATCAATTAATTAGATTGTATAGTCTTTGATAAATATTATCTGACTATTACTGCTATATTATACTGAAAGAATATCACTCTACTATTTATTTTATAAGAGCTGATATATCAGTTTATATTTCTGACTGAAACACTGTCTCTCTATCTGATTAGTAAATTTGAGAAGATCTTATTGATACAGAGTGTCTAAATAATATACAGTATAACTATCTGATACTAGAGGCAGTCTGCCCTCAGCACTCTCTCTTTAGAGAGTGGGTAAATGAATCTCTAAATCTGAGGAAATGAAATGCATCTTTAGTTGCTTTGAAGAGGTGGACAGCTCAGACACAACACTAGACTGGCTATATGATCATACATGGGACTGGGACCAAATTTTTCCTCAGTTCCATTATTAGATATCTTAGTTCTGATCTCATATAGTATTTAATAAATTAGTCACTTTACACTGTTTATATTATAAATCTAGTCTCAGATTATGTTTTACTAATAAATTAGTGGTTCCAGTCCCATTTGATCCCATTTTACAAAATGGGATCAAATGGGACCATGATTTACCCTATATAGATTGGCAGCGATAGATTAGCAGTGATAGATTAGCAGTGGTAGATAGGTTGGCAGCGATAGATTAGCAGTGATAGATTAGCAGTGGTAGATAGGTTGGCAGTGGTAGATAGATTGGCAGTGGTAGATAGATTGGCAGCGGTAGATAGATTGGCAGCAATAGATTAGCAGTGATAGATAGATTAGCAGCAATAGATTAGCAGCGATAGATTAGCAGTGATAGATTAGCAGTGGTAGATAGATTGGCAGCGGTAGGTAGATTGGCAGTGGTAGATAGATTGGCAGTGATAGATAGATTGACAGCAGTAGATAGATTGACAGCAGCGATAGATTAGCAGCAATAGATAGATTGGCAGTGGCATAGATTAGCAGTGGTAGATAGATTGACAGTGGTAGATAGAGAATCTAATAGTGAGCCATCAGAGCATTGAGCACTAAGCAAGATAGAGGTAATATCTCCACCAATCATATCATCAGATTGATGTATTATATAATCATCAGAATGGGACCAAACTTGAGTCAAAATCATGATCAGTCCCAGATCATGTTCTGATTTTGATAGTCAGTCATTTTATATAGAATATCAAGATTTTTTAGTCCCATTTCACTCATGTTTTGATAATTCTAGTCACTTTACACTCTCATTCTGATTCTGGTCTCACTAAAATAATGCCAAGAAATGGACTGGGATCAAATCAAATCAAATCAAATGTGAAATTCATGGTCCCATCAGCTAGTCTACATAACACTGTATAGCAGAAGCTTTATAAAATATACAGCTGAGCAGAATAGAGTGAGATTGTGAAGTCACAATACTATTTATTCTCATTAAAAAAATAAACTAATTAACTAATAACATCATTACTCTATCTATTCTAACTCTGATCATTTTCAAATTTCAATTTTAAAAGAAAATAAACAAGATCAGTGACTTCTCTATTAGTTGATAATAATCTCACTCAGTGAAATCAGAACACTGTTCATATCAATATTATTATTTATTCTCTGAAATAACTTCATCAACTCAGTAATCAAGATATCATTATTCAATAAACTTGCATTCTCTGACATATCTTCATCATTGTTTAAATGATGAATAGCTTTATTTTTCAATTTAACTCAAGAATTTAGATATAGTTTTTTGATCTTATCTATATTCTTCTCAAAACTCTTTTTTTTATACATTCTGAACATTGTCTGATTCAACTCAGTTATAAAACTTGAGATATATCTTAAATTCAACTTCTGCAGCTTGTGAACATTAAAGAAATCAGAAATAAAATATTCATAAACTTTAATAATTCTAGTTTACTCAATATAAAGAATGCATTCAATGACTTGATTGATTATAGAGTGATTATTTACTATATTATAGTAATGAGTATTTTGATAAAGATATTATAAATTGAACTCAGCACTTTCAACTTGATAAAAGATGATAAATATCATTGAATTTTCTCTGTTTTTATTAAATTTAGTCATCATTGCTGCATATTCACTTGGTTTCAGACTGATATGAAAGATATAATATAAAATATCTGTAAGAGTATATACTTCTGTCACAAGCACTTATTTATCTGATTTATTATATCAAATAATTGACTTTTTATTGAGTTTGAATACTTTATAACTGAGCTGTTTCATCAAAATATAAAGTTGAGAAATCTCATATAGCATTAATATAAGTGTCTTTTTTCAGTTTTCAGAACTTGAGATATTCATTTCAGAGAGAAAGAAAAGTATCAGTTAAGAATTTCTGATGAAGTCTTCTGCAGTTTTATACTGAGTGAAGTAATATAAATTTAGTTATTCAGTAAAAAGAGTTATATATTCAGCTTATATCAGAATCAGAGAAACCTTGCTGATTATAACAGACTTATGATAATATATATAATCAAGTCAAAAGATAAATAAAGTCAGTTGTCTATATTTATCTATGTTTATAAAAATTCAGTTATCTGATAGTTTCAAAACTAGTTTCTGATATAAATATTTAGTTAAATTGTAGTATTTTTTCAGTTGTTGAGTGGTAAACTGATATTTCACAATATGATACTGTGCCACAGAAATATCATTCTCAATTTTCAGTTCAATCACTGATGAAAGACAGCTCATCAGTATTTAATAAACTGAATATATTTTCAGAAATTTGAAGATATGAAGATCAATCTGTATATCTATAAATGATACTCTTTATATTAAAAAGTTGAATATTTTGACAGTTATGTGAAATATAGCAGATGATTCATACATATTTATTTTGAAAGAGTTGAATTTATAATCAATACTGTACTTTACTAGATGACTGCTGTTATTTCATAAAAGAGTTGAGAATGATAATGAAATAAATCTCACAAAATTCTTTATATTACTTATATTATTTATATAGAGAGTGGTATTTAATATAATATAATATTCTACTTTCAGATTGAAGTAGATGTGAGTCATGACTATTTTTCTATTCTATAATATATGAACTTCATTGAACACAGCAGTCTCAAATAATCTCAATAGATTATATAGACAATTATATTCTAATCTACTCTAATCTTCAGCAATTTATAATTGAATGATATTTGAATTATTATATATAAATAAACTCTGATAGAAAATAAGAATAATTTATTGCAACAACTATTACTGCTGAAAGATTTTATTATATTTTATTAACTATTTCTACATAAGTCTGTGGTCAGATCTATCATCTTATATATTATTATAATAGATTCATATATTGAGAGTGTTGAATATGATGCTGATTTCAGCACATCACTGATCAAAAAGAGCTGATGAAATAATTAAAATAATTGATTTTGAATATACTAATTCTTATATTTCATTGTTCAGCTGTAAATATATTGATTAATATTACTCTTCATACAATAGATTATAAAAGTCTTCAGAGATTAGATTAACTTACACTGAGTATATATATAATAACTATTTATATTTTATTAAGACTCATCAGATCTATAATTATACATTTATATAGCAATTTATTTATTTGAAAATTATGTATTGTATTTATAGTCACTGACTGTCAAAATTTGAGTTTTATATTGTATTATATATCAGATACTCTGAATATATCTGAGTTTATTATTTTTAGTATTTTATATACTTCTTTATGATTTGAGAGTTGCATGTTGAAATTATTCAGAAATATTTATATCTTATAGAATTTATTTACTGACTTCTGTATTGAATGAATAATCTCATCTAATTAATTATTTAATATTTGTTGATCTCAGTCAATGGACTCAGTCTGCAGATAATTCATATTTATAAATATAAAGAAATTGCTGTTATTTTCTTCTGATTCTGTCTCTGTTGTATCTGTTGTCTTCTGTAAGATATAAATAATCTCACAGACATTGATTTATTGTCAATAAGATTCTCTGAAATCAATAATATTGAATAAATGTGTAAGTTCTAATCACTGAACTGATGTTAAAAGTTCATTCTTTCATTTCTTACTTATAATATCAATATTTTTTTATATAGCAGTGGGAGTTTCTTGCATCAGATCTTCAGTATTTGAAATTATACTTGATTTATTTATTACAATGAATAAATAAATATTAATTGATAGAGTATTTGAATTACTGAAAAAGACTTCCACAGCATCATTATCTATATCTATAGACTTGAAATATAAAAAAAGATTTGAGTAAAATTTCAATTCTGAGAGACCTTTTCTTATACATTCTGTCAAATAACTTGATATATATTTCTTGATTAATTATTTGAAAAGAACAAATATTTGTCTGTAGCATTCTTATTCTTGAATATTTTTTTGATAATATATACTGTCTTGTGCTTGGCAGTTTCAGAACACTGTTTTAACAATGAAATGATAATAAAAGTCAGTTATCTTATATATTTTGAAACTTGATTTCTCTGTAGAGAAATGTACTCATTCATTATACTCTTCTTCAAATAAATGAATCTCAATATTTATAAAAATTGAATCTTTTATATATACTTTTGATTTTTTGATATATTCTAAACTTAGATGATGAATATAGAATTTGAAATAGTATGAGTAGATCAAAAGACTCTGAAGTCAAGTTATGAATTCAGATTAATTGACAATTTGAAATTTTCTCAGTATATCTATTTTTGTAGTGATCTTTACTATATTGATTGATTCTGTTGTTGATTGTGATAAAACTGTAATGATATAGTAGCACAGAGAAATAATTGAGAGAGATTTCAATATACTTTATTCTTCAAACTGATCAACATCCATGTTAAATTCAGAAGATGTATGAGAAGAGATATATAAATGATGTAAGAAAGTAGTTGAAGAAGTTTTTATAGTATCAGTCATGATGAGTAAACTAACTATATTATATATTAACTATCAGCAATATGCATGAAATAGATTTAAATGCTATTTCAATCAACATTCAGTTTCAATGCAAGATCTATATTGTTTAAACTTATGATATTGTACTTATTTATTAGAGATGAAGGTGAAGACAGAAATGAAGATACTGTATTTGCTGTCAATAGATTTATTAGCAGATAATTCAAAGATATTATACAGAATATAAAATGTAAATGAGCTAAATAAACTCACAATTCAGTTAACTTTTGAACCACAGTTCAAGAACATCAAATACTTGCATTTTTCATATATTTTTCATTATTTAAATTATACTAATCAGCTGTAGAATGTCTTGTGAAGAAAAATGTCAACTCATTTGATGATATAATAATGAGATTGATATACTGCATGAAAAGAGATAGATGATATAATTTCTCTAAGATAAAAAAAATAAGAAGTAAGAAGAAGAGTAGTTTTATAGAAGTTGAATGAATAAATCAGTACAGTGAGTAACTAAACAGATAGAATACAATGAATGAAACTAAAGACTGTCTCAAGATGTCTATACAACTCAACTAATGAAATAGATAGATATTGAATAGAATAGATATAGAATAGATATATACTATTTAAAATTAATAAGTTGTTTACAAAGAGTTCTATTCAGAACAGTGTTATATTTTAAATATATTTAAAACAGTATTATATTCTAAACACATTCAAGACAGTGTTATATTCTAAATATATTCAAGACAGTGTTATATTCTAAACACATTCAAAACAGTGTTATATTTTCAACATATTCAAGACAGTGTTATATTCTAAACATATTCAAAACAGTGTTATATTCTAAACACATCTAAGTTTCAATGAAATCATCTCAGAAATCAACTGATAGAAAACATAATATAATGACTATCATTATATATTTTCAAAGAAGAAAACAATCAGACTCATAAGAAAAAATGTATATTTGTAGAATATATATTAATTATATTAATCAATCAAGCTATAATTCAGTATACAGAACTTTAAATATAATGATTTTATCAATAAATATATCAGAGAAATTATGAAAATTTTAAAAAGAGTATTTTAAATATATAATACACTTACTGATCAGCTTTCAAATTTGAATAGATATTTTACAATAATTAAGAAAAATTATTCTGAAATTGAAGACTGCTGAGAACTTCTGAAGACTCTTACAGTAATATATATACTATTTATATACTACTCAATATTTTACTGCTGACTTCTGTGTCTTATATTTTTATAATGATTTAATATAACTGTTGTTATTGATATTTGAAAGTATGTATAATTAAACTTCTGATCAAATATCAGATCATTGAGAGATCTGATATAAAAATAGATAATATAAACAAAATCAGATACAAAATCTATATTATATATATTCAAAACTGCTCTGTTCAAAGTCACACTCTGACTCTTATAAACTATAATAATATATACAAATATAATAGAAAATTACTCTTAAGTATAATAATTTCTATTCAGATTAAATTCCACTTATAAACAGAATATAGAAACAATAGATTAATTATCAATGAAATCAACAATAATTTCTGAGTTGATATATTTATTAAATTTAATCAGTATTGTATACAGAAGTGTAAGTATGAGATTATAGAAATCAACTTAAATAATATTATATACAGTATCAAATAACTTATTAATAAGATCTTTATCAGTTTATAAATTATATATAAACATCACTCAACAGTTAATATTTAAGTAAATAATATTAAATAGATTCTATATTTTATCTGCTGTGGCTGTCTTTGCTGATTTATATTTTAGATAATTAATGAATATTATTTTAACTGATTGATTGCATACTCTGAGTCTTGATATATTATATAAATGAACATTCTCATTCTTTGAATATATGTAAATGATGTTCTTAAATAAAATAATCTTATTAAGATGAAAATTATACTTTATTCTGAAGAGAAACAATTATTAATTATTCTATATTAAAATATTAGTTTGCAGATTACTCAGTATCTGTCTAAATTAAATTGATTAATTATTATCTTCACACTGATATATAATCTACTGAAGAATGAGAGTGATGAATAAGAAATAATATATATCAACAGCATTATCAATCTATAAATAAGAAGAAATCAAGTATAGAGAAGAGTCTCTGACAGAGAAAAACTGATAGAAATTATCAATCAATAAAATACTTTATTTATTAAAGAATATATTATTATACTATAAATATAACTCTTTAAACTGATGATCAATCTGATTAATTATTGTAAGATCAAGTATTGATTTTTTATTAATAATAATGTATTTCATATAATACAGTATTTTCTGAAGAAATAACAGTGTTTCAGATAACAGTAGCTGATATATAGTCTGAACAGATAGATGTAATAAACTGTGAAGTATAATATTTTAAATATTGAAAACTACTACATCTGTTGAAGTAGATTGAATTATTAAAAATACTCTTCTCTGCTGATGTGTCATATAGTCAAGATATTTATTAATAATATTAATAATATATAACTTATCAGTTTTTTTTTGATTATTAATATTGAGAAGTAGAGATAACTGAGATACATCAGCAAGTTTTTATCTGAAATGATTGATGATTAAATCAAATAACTGATACTATTTATTAATGAAAATATTCAGATTTATTATAATTGATACTGAAGATGATAAATAATTATATATTTTGATAATCTTTCATCAATTATCTGATAATAGATCTTCAATAGAGTAGTAATAACTGTATCAATTATAATAAATATCTATATTATATATATCAAAATTACTGAGTTTATTTTTGATATTTTTATAATCTGAAAAATCAGCTGTTAATATCTTTCAATTATTCTGAACTGTATTTTTCTATTATTTATCTGACTCAAACTCATCTGCAATGACTTTGTCTTTCATAAAATCAAGAATATTGAATTTATATATATTTCAATATTCATATAGATAGACTGGCCGTGTGACCATGCATGGGACTGGGACCAAATTTTTCCTCAGTCCCATTATTAGATATCTTAGTCCTGGTCCCATATAGTGTTTAGTAAATTAGTCACTTTACACTGTTTATATTATAAATCTAGTCCCAGATCATGTTTTATTAATAAATTAGTGGTCCCAGTCCCATTTGGTCCCATTTTACAAAATGGGACCAAATGGGACCATGATTTACCCTATATAGATTGGCAGCGATAGATTAGCAGTGATAGATTAGCAGTGGTAGGTAGGTTGGCAGCGGTAGGTAGGTTGGCAGCGGTAGGTAGGTTGGCAGCGGTAGGTAGGTTGGCAGCGATAGATTAGCAGTGATAGATAGATTAGCAGCAATAGATTAGCAGCGATAGATTAGCAGCAATAGATTAGCAGCGATAGATTAGCAGTGATAGATTAGCAGTGGTAGGTAGGTTGGCAGCGGTAGGTAGATTGGCAGTGGTAGATAGGTTGGCAGTGGTAGATAGGTTGGCAGCGGTAGGTAGGTTGGCAGCGATAGATTAGCAGTGATAGATAGATTAGCAGCAATAGATTAGCAGTGATAGATTAGCAGCGATAGATTAGCAGTGGTAGGTAGGTTGGCAGCAATAGATAGGTTGGCAGCGGTAGGTAGGTTGGCAGCAGCGATAGATTAGCAGCAATAGGTAGATTGGCAGCGGCATAGATTAGCAGTAGTAGGTAGATTGGCAGTGGTAGATAGAGAATCTAATAGCGAGCCATCAGGGCATTGAGCACTAAGCAAGATAGGGGTAATATCTCCACCAATCATATCATCAGATTGATGTATTATATAATCATCAGAATGGGACCAAACTTGAGTCAAAATCATGATCAGTCCCAGATCATGTTCTTATTTTTGATAGTCAGTCACTTTACATGGAATATCAAGATTTTTTAGTCCCATTTCACTCATGTTTTGATAATTCTAGTCACTTTACACTCCCATTCTGATCCTGGTCCCACTAAAATAATGCCAAGAAATGGACTGGGACCAAACCAAACCAAACCAAATGTGAAATTCATGGTCCCACCGGCCAGTCTACATATAGATAGTGATTGTAGACTTTCACTCAATTATTAAATTTATCAAATATATCTGAATAAATATTACAATCACACTATAAATAATGTATAATTATCTTCATTCTGTAAAAGTCAGAATATTCACTATTACTACAATTAGATAAATATCAAAATCAGAATAATATTAATTATAATAAAATTCAGAGCTATTATCTGTAAGTTTTAAAATTATAACTCTGTATAAATTGAAGAAATATAATATTATCTAGAACTAATAAATAATTTTTATATTTATTAAATATAGACTTCTACTGTATAAAATCAGAGTTGATGATTTCAAAGTTTTCATACTGAAGAGAATATTTATGATAATATATTAAAATAATAATATAACTGCATTCTATCAAAAATAAATCAAATAGATAATGATATATTTCTTGAGTAGATTAATCTCTCTTATTAATAAATCTATTCAGCAGCTTAGTAATCACTGACTGTATAGCTGATAAAATACAGAAATAAGAAATTATATTGCACACAGCTCTTACAATATCATTGTATAATATAAATTTTACTTTATTTTTTGTGCAGTATTTCATCACATATTTCAGTATATCTTTTAAAGAAATGAAAGATGAGAGATTCTTATTTATAAGTCAGTTAAGAGTAATTGTTGAAGAGAATATTTATAACAGCTAATCTATTTACTTAGCAGTAAATATTTATTGAGATTTATATTATAAAGAATCATCTGAATTATCACAATATACAATAGTAAATATATTATACAAGAAATATAGATAATAAAATCTGCAGTGAATCTTATAAATCTGTTTATCTCTGTAAAGATAGTATATATTAGAGTATTGTATATATTTTTTAAAATAATTGATCAGAGCTATACAATAGTCTCTGAAATTTGTCTATAAAAATATTAGTATTAATTCAATAGTATTGATTTAAAAGACTCTGTGAAAGACTTCATCAGAAATATATATATTCATATTTATTAATAAAATAATAAAGAAAATAAATATCTTTAATTTAAGAAATGAGTTGAATCAGAGTTAACTGCAGTGATTTCAAGATCTCAGAAAGTTGCAATAGTCTGATGAGTAATAATTAATAATACATCAGCAATAGAGATATTATATAATCAGATGAAATTATAGATATAATTACTGTCTCTACTCTGCTACTCAAATTGAAATTAGTGATTAACTATATTGAACTTTAATATTAGTATTTATTAAATAAAAAGATAAAAATAGTAAGTTAAATAGTAAACAATAATATAAAGATTATTCTGAATATTGCTGTATATAATTACTGTCTACTGTCTATCATCAGTAGTCTGATGATACTTATAAAATCTAGATAAATAAGTTTATAAATTATATCACTGATAATCTGCAGTACTAAGAGTGAGAAATAGACTATTTATTGAAAATCAGTATACAATACTCTCAAGTTCATATTGCCACTTGTTTCAGTATGATTATATATCTTTGATTGATGACTCAGATTTCACTATTTATTGAAAAAGAAATGAATAATTGATATCAAATATTGTCTTCTGAATATCATCAATAGTCAGATTGCAACTGTCTCTATCTTTGACAATATATTATTTTACAGTATAAAATACTTACTTATACAGTATCTGATTGAATACTATATAGTGAAATTATAAATATCTAGTAAAATATTTATCTGAATATTATATCAGATAATGAGTTCACTGAGTGAGTATTACTGAATACTTATATTCATTTGCAAAATCAGCTTTCATCTGTGAAAATAGAGTGAAAAATATCATTGAATACATTTGCTCTTGTGAATTAAAATTGATAAGTGATATATAATGAACAGAGAGTATGATCAAATAATTATCAGTGATTATATTAATATAATTTACAAGTAGTGTGTATTCATCAATGTCTGCTAGAAGATTTGAAATAAAAAATATGATATTAAAGATATTATTATTATATTATTCTGATTGAGTGAGTGATTCTGATTGTGAATCTATAACTGATTTATAATCAGATGATTCAGTATTCTTATATATAAAAAAGAGTTGATTATTTATATCTGTATTATAGAGAAGAGATGTCACTGTATTTTCATTGATTTCAATATAGTAATAGTCAGAATGATAAATGAAAAGATAATGAAGCTATATTAATATATTATATCTTCTCATTCATAAATCAGTGATAAACTGAATATTTATTTCAGAGATCTGATTATATCTGTGTGATTTGAGTATCAGTATATCAAGTGACTGAGAAAATCTTGAAAGTTTATCAATCACAGTTATTGTATTTTATATAAAATATATTATATATTCTGAATATTAATACTGAAATCTGTGAATTTATTTTATTTATATATACAAGCTACACTGTGCAATCAGCATTTTCTCTGTCATTATTAATTCAGATAGATATTGTGAAACTCTGTCAGAGTTTATATTATTGTTATCACTGTATAAATCTGATACATCTGATTCAGTATAATTATTTTATTGCCACTGTCTCAGTTGATATTAATCTTATATACATCTATCACATATCTTGATCAATGTAAATTTCATTTGAAATCAGATTTTCTTGTATACTGTGCAGATTTTCATCTTCTCATTCTTAAATACTCTGTGAAAATTACAAATATACTGTCAGTTATTATATAATATAACTGAATCTGATTGATACAGCTCATCTTACTGCTCATTCAATTCAATATCATTATTATATATAAATTCAGATGAAAGTATTGAATTTTCTGACTGTAGAAAAAAGATTAACTGAGTATTATTCTGTGAATCTAATAATAATATATATAAAAATTAATAGAAAGAGACTGCTGCTAAGAAATATTCATCTGATGTATATTTACTTTCAGAATCATTTAATTAAAAGAATGACAATATATAGACAGATTTGATGTGTATATTATCTAATGTATAAAAATTATATATCTGCAAAGAAGATTCTGAGTGATAGTAATGTAAGAAATACAAAAATAATTGAAAAGATAAAGATGATATAAAATGATAATTCTGTCAATTAAATATATGCTGTGGAAGAATAATATTGAAATTTGAAGAACTCTGATGCAGATATATCAGTTAAATTGTGAAAGTCTTTCTCAGTAAAAAGATAGAAAAGAAATTACTAATTATTAACATACTTAATAATGAGAATGATATTATAGATGTGGAAATAGTTGAGTATTCAACAATAGTAATCTTAAAAATCATCAGCAATATCATTGACAATTATTTATAAAGCATTTATACTGTTATATAAGAAATAAATATTATCAATTTTGATAACTTCAATCAGAGAGAGCTCTTTGAAGTGACTGATGATTATTTTTTTAATAATGATTTTGAAAATTAATTCAAATTGATATATTGACAGCAGAGAGAATAAATGAAGTATATTTTTGATGAACTATTATTGTTTGTAATAATAAGTAGAGAGAGAGGTTTTTTGCAGTGAGAATATTTGCTTTATTTGTGATAATTTGAATAGATAAAGTAGAAATCAGTGAAATCAGCATTCTTTGTAAAGTATATATAAGAAAATAATTAATAACAATGAGAACACTTTATATTTAAATGTAACAATGATAAATAATAATACAAAGTTGAGATAGAGAAGTTGAATTGAGAAGAAGAATGGAATAATGAAATAACATTCAGAGATAAAATCAAGACACTATATTCAATTGTAAATTAGTGTTAGATATTAAATTCAATAATAAATCAGTATTTGAAAAAGTTAAATCTTCATTGCAGATTTAAAAGTGAGAATTTTAAATATTTTAATTAATCAGAGAATCAGAAATCTGTTCTGTATCAATAATATCAATAATATTTAAATTATTATTTTGTAATACTGTATATTCAATCATTTCAGCCACACAATGAAGTAACTTTTGACATCTTCAGAACTTTGTAAGATTCTTATAGACTTCATTTTACTCTGTCTAACTATCTGCAATAGCTGTACTATCTGTAATAAATATACTATCTTCAACAGCTGTATCATCTATAATAAATATACTATCTGCAATATATATATATAACAGCTGTATTATCTGCAATAGATATACTATCTGCAACAGATATTCTATCTGTAATAGATGTACTATTTACAATAGATATACTATCTGCAATAGCTGCACTATCTACAATAGCTGTACTATCTGCAACAGCTGTACTATCTGCAATAACTGTACTATCTATAATAGATACACTATCTTCAACAGCTGTATCATCTGTAATAAGTATACTATCTGTAATATATATATACAACAGCTGTACTATCTGCAACAGATGCACTATCTATAATAGATACACTATCTACAATAAATATATACAACAGCTGTATTATCTGTAATAACTGTATTATCTACATCAGCTGTATCATCTATAATAAGTATACTATCTGCAACAGTTGTATTATCTGTAATATATATATACAACAGCTGTACTATCTGTAATAGATACACTATCTACAATCGCTGTACTATCTACAATAGATATACTATCTGCAACAACTGTACTATCTGTAACAGATATTAACTCTGATAATAATACTATTCTAATATAAATTCAGCCAGTTCAACTGATAGTCATAATATCATCAGTCAATATATATATATTCAATGTAAATAGATGATTGAATATATTCAATCTCACTGTGACAGATTATCAAGACAGATATTTCTGTATTTTTTTTAATTAATATCTGAAACTATTTCATCTGATAATGCTGTACTGCTCTCTTTGACTTTTTCATGATCTATAATTATATTATGAGAACTCTAAATAGCAATACTCAGCTCATCACAAAGCTGTGTCTGTGAGCATAAAAATAACTAAGATTTGTATGAATATTCAAATATATTATTCTCAGTAAATATCTTAAAATTCTGCTGAATATCAGATCTGTAAAAGTAATAAATTGAGTACTGATCTTTTTTAACAGTTTGCTACTCAAATCAGTTGATATATTTACTATAAGTATCAATATATTCATCAAAATTTATAATAGATTTGATATTCTCTTTTTCAACAGTGTAGACTGAGTTTGAGTGTAGAATCTGAATGAGTGAAATTTGTAACTGCTTGATATATTAGATGAATGAAATAATGATTGAGATTCTACAAAAGAATTAAGAAACAGTTTGATATTGCAATCAATCTTCATAGCATTTATTAAACTGTCTTCTCTATAAAAGATAGCCTCTCTAAAGACTGCTTGCACTCTCTCTTTGCTATTATTAAGAAATATAAATTCATAATAAGACTTTTATTTATAGTCAGTAAATATCAACTTACAGATCTTATCTTCTTTAATATATTAATTAGTAAAATATTATTAAAGATACTCAGTTGAAGAGTAATTAAGAAAAGGCAATACTTATCTAAATAACTCTGTCAGAGAATTAATATAATAATAATAATCTGCTTTAGTGAGCTTTCTTTATTGATCTTTCAGATTGAACAGATTGCTATTTGATGATATAAATGAATATTATTAAGATTTATAATATTCATTTGAAAATAGAAGATTTCTCAGTGAGAGAGCTGATGTTATTAATTTTTTCTGAGATGAGACACTTGCAGTGCAGTATTTCTTCTGAAGAGAAGATCAATTCTATTGTTTTAATATTTTCAAAAGTCTTTTTCATCTGCTTCAAAATATCAACTGATATTTTTTTTCTGATTTCTTTTCTTTCTTATTTATTCTATAGCTGAATCACTAATATTTATATCTGATAATAAAATAACTCTAACTTATGTGATCTCTTCTCTTTCTATGAGAGATTCTTCATTATTGTTATCAGTAACTTACTTCAGTGAGTCATTATTTAAAAAAAAATCAGAAGTAACTGAGTGTCTTGATTGATGCAATAAAATAGTACAAGAATTATCAATTTATTCAATTAAAAGCTTTATCTTTTGACTGATAGAACTCATCTCTTTAGATATAGAGAAGTCAGATACTGACTTTCAGTCAATTGCATTTTCTGTCTCAGATGATAATAATATTCTAGATTGATATATAAGCCACAGCAGTGCAGAAGAGGCAGAAGATTATTTAGTGATATTATTTCTAATACTACTGATTTTTGAAATCTTTTAAATAAAAGTATAGCTGTTGTCAGTGACAATGTATAAAAGAGATATCTGAGAATTAAATAGTTGAGAAGATGACTAGTGCTGACAGACTGTTTGAGAGGTTTGACAGCTGATAATATCAATCTAATTCTATATAATACTGAGATCTCAACTATTTTACAATTTTTAATCAAGCTATATCTCTTACATTCAATTTATTCTGATGTAGAGTCATTTGCTTTTTGATATTATTCTGTATCTGAAATAACATTTACTGAAACTCTTTATAAAGAAGCTGTTGATTAATAATTGTCTACTCAATATTCAAATTCTGATATATAAGACAGTATATAAATATCTGCTTGTTTTTCTACTTAATATACTGAATATAAATAATTGTCTGTTTCTTCTGTGAACTCAGCTACTTCAGTCTGAACAGAATAAAATACTGTGTATATATATATATAAACTCAGTATCAAGCAGATCAATAATACTGATCAGAATGTCAGAAAACTCAACAGCTTTATTATTTTTATTAAATAATTTATTACTGTTGAATAAATATACAAAATTATCACAGTTCTGTCTCTTCAATTCACTGTGTATTATCTTAGTATTAAGACTCTGCTTATATAGTCACTATTCAGTTGATCAGTATTTCAGAAGTCAGAAAGTCATATTATTTAAATAAGATAGAGATTTATATATTCAATAAAATATACTATGACAGAAAAGAAGTATATAATGATTAACTTCTTTTTATAATCCTCAAAGTTATATATACTCTGTACAGTTTTAATGATGTTTATAACTTTGTTATATTTTTCACTGTCTTGAATAAAAGTATCAAGATTTTGAATATAGAGTGATGTAAATGAATTAATCAGTCAGTTATTTTCTCTGAGCTTTTTTTTAATAAAAGTAAGCTCTGAGTTTTTCTTTATAAGATTGAGAAGTCTGAGAAAGATTGTAAGAATTTGATTGTATCAGAAAATCTTGAAGAAACTGCAGAAGTTTATCTGAGATTCAATTTTTTTTATTTACTGATTTGCTGATAGACTGTTGTATCAGAGAACTCTCTTCTGATACTATTTTTCAATATATTTCTTAGCTTTGATTTTCAGTTGCTTGATCTTATAAAGATACTTCTCTGATAAATAACATTTAATATTCTTATATTTGTTTAATGATAATCAGATAATGAGCTTGAAGAATCAGAAGACTTTAGATGATTGATAAATTATAAGGTTTTTTATCAGATTTTTAAACTTCTCAGTTAATCACTGTAGAAACTGCTGTTTTTATAAAGATATTTTCTGATCAGTACTGTGAGTCTTTAAAAGTAATTTAATATTTTTTATAAATTGACTGAATGACTCAGAGTAATCATTCTAAAGACTATAATACTGTTGTTACTGTTTTATATAAAAAATATTTATTCAGTGTTTCATATTCTCTGAACTATAATTATAGAGAGTACTGCTTAGAATTCAGATCTGTGATGAGTTATCTAATTATCTTTCTCTAAATTTGACAAACAGACTGACTGATTCAGTGTTGTTCTTTTTCTGATGAAACTCATTATAAATGATTATATTTTATATAAGAAAAACTAAATCTTGTCTCTGAAGAAGTGATGTGAAAGCAGCAGATTTTTTTCTGATATATTTATCAATATAATTGAGATAAGAGGCAGAGATTGTGATGATTATATAATGATGCTGGTGATGCTCTGTTCCACTGCTGATGATATTAAAATAATTATAATTACTATTGAAGTTGAAAATAAATCTGTGATTTAGATATTTGAGAGATATCTGTATTATATTGTTATAAGTCAGAAACAGACTGAGCTTCAGAATGTTTTTCTTGCTGTTTACAATGATAATAACAAATTAATAAATTTATAAATAGAGAAGACTTTTTAATACAAGTACAAGAAAGAGATCACTGAAGATCTTGATATAATATACAGTAACTTTATATTTGACACAGTAATATAGTATTGAAAAGAGTTTCTATAAAGAATATTTGAGTAGTAATTCATCAGCACTGATGAGCTTGATCTGATTGAGAAGTAGATATCAATTGAGAAATTTTTCAATATAATTGAAGTTGATTTTAAGTCATATAAATATAATAAATAGAATATAAATAATTATTGTCTTATCAAGACTCATCTGATCTGCAAGAATGCTGCTTTTTTAAGATTTACAATTTTGCTGAAGAATTCAATATATATCAAAAAGTTGATAAACAAATAATTTCATCTTTATATTCTAAATTTTAATGAGTCTTTTTGAATAAATTTTATTGTTATCAAACTTGTCTGACAGTAGATAGAATTGCTGAAACTTGATGAACAAACTGAAGATAAGCTGTTTATAGAAATCAATTAAGACTAAAATACTTTATTAAAGCACTGCATCTGCTGTCAGATCAATAATATTATTATTATTATTATTTTAATTATTATTGATAAATATTATAAAGGCTGAGACTTTTTCATTATTGAATAACTGTCAGTGTTTCTCTTTATTTAAATCAGTAGAGTAAATCTCATCTGTATTTCAATTAATTGATTTATTATTTATACAGTATTAGCACAAGCTATAGCAGCTGCAATATCAATAACTTATTTTGATTACTAATCACTGATTTCAGAAGAGAAAGATTTCTTGAATTATTTATTTCTAATTAAATATATATCATCAGTGACTGAATTATAAGAGAATATAGAAGATATAGTTTATATCTTTATTCTTGCTCTTGCAATCAGTTCTGTTGCTCTTATTACTGATGATAGAAGATTTTTTATTATTTGTATCAGAATTCTCACTATCAGACAGATTTTGATCATCAAATTTATTATTGTCATTTTCAGCAATATTATTTTTACTGTTGTTATAATTGATTGTGTCAATATTAGTAGCATCTGAATCATTGTTCAATCTACTGAGAAACTATACAGAAGAGTCTTCAAAAAAGAAGAGTTGATAGAAAGTATCTGAGATTTGAATTTAGAATATACAGAGATTATATTATCATTTTTATAAGTTATATCATCTGTATTATCAGTACAGTTGATTGAGTCAGTGTAGACACTTTCAGAATCATTCTTTAATCTGCTGAAGAGCTGTGTAGAAGCAGAGATAAACTATAAAATAGAAGAATCAACAAAGAGTATCAGAGAATCAGTTCTAGTATGTGAAGTTAATTCTGTGAAATGTTTCTTGAAAATAATAGTGATGAATTATGTAGAGATGAAGATTATCAGAGGGTTCTGAGTTGTTGAGATCTCATCTCTACTGCAATCATCTAAGTCATTGTTATGATTCTCTAAGAAGAGATTATATAAATCATTCTATTATAGATTAGCTCTAAGATAAAAAGAAGAAAAGAAAAGAAAGAAAGAAAGAACTAGATATAACTCTACAAAGTAATAATTATTTGAGTTTACTGACAACTTTGATGACAGCTCAATCATTATAAATTCAAGATTATTGTAATGATGATTACAGACAAGATTGAGAATGACAGTGTGAAGATTATATATATTTTTAATACAGATGACATTTGATGAATCATATTTTCTCTGATATAGTACTATAGAATAAGACTGTAGCTTAGATTCATTGATATCACTATTCTCAACAATCAAATCTATTATCTTATTGAAGTTAAAAGCAGACAATGAGCTCTGTTTCTATAAGATCTCAGAGTAATTATTGCAGATATCAGAGAGAAGAAAGAAGAATGAGAGATTTCTAACTTCATAATCTTCAAAGAATATTTTAATGATACAGCTTCTCAATAGCTTCTCAAAACTGATCATTAATAATACTGATGTTTTAATTTATTTGAATTGATTAAAGAATTTGTGAGTTTTCTGATTGCTTAGATTGCTGCTGAAAGAAGATTGTTATTATCTTCTTTTATAAAAATATAATCTGAGACTATATAATTTAGAGCTGAAATCATCAGTATTTTCATCAGTACTTTCATCATTGCTGCTTGAGCACTTTCTGAGTTTTATATAATATCTTTATATCTTTGATGAGCTGCTGAGATCTTTTTTAATCTTGTTTTTAATTTGATACTTGAGATAACAGATCTGAGTATATAGATCATTAATAATCTCAGAATTATTCTGAATAAATAAGATGCAGCTGAGAAATTTGATAAGATTATCTCTCAATATCTACTTGATATAAAAGAGAATGTCTATCTGAGTATAGAACTGATGAAAGAGATTATACTTAACAAGCAGCTTTTTGATAATCTTATTGACAGATGACAGCTCAGACAGTGAAATATCTATAAATTTATAAATTTTCTCTATAAACTGTAATACTCTTTCAGATTCAATATTTTGTGTATAAAATATATTATAATATAAATCTAATCAGTCAGTAATAACTTTCTAATATATAAATAATAATATAAAGCTTGCTATCAATGATAAAATGCAAGTGAAAAGAAGAGAATGATTGTAAAGAGAGAAAACAGAGAAATGAATTGAAATTAATAAATTCTTAAAAAGTTTTGATATTAGATGAATACTAAGTAATTAGTGTATTGAGCTCTTTCTTTATTAATAAAATAGAGAGAAAGACTGATAATTCTGACAGATGAATGAAAGAGAGTGATAAAGAAGAGAGTTGAAAGTGACAGTTGTAGAGATTAGATATGATAATATAAATTATCATAAAGAATCAGTGAATTAAAAGAAGCAAACAGAAAGAGATAGAAGAAAGAGATATTAACACTGAAAGAAGATAATAAATGAATTATATAGTACAAAGACAGTCTTCAATTAATATATAGATGAATATATACTCTATATATAATCTCATTAATAAAACAGATAAGTAAATTATATTATCTGTATAGATCTGCAAATAGAATTATTTAGTCTGTTGAAACAGTATATAATATCTGCAGTATTACTATTAGTGAATGATTTGCTATCTATATAAACTGAAAGAATCTATATAATAGTATTATCTGCATCATCTGTATCATTGATATCATTTATATTATCTATATTATTAATATTATTGATATTATATATATCATCTGAATCATCTGTAAACTCTACAGATTTGCTCTTATTTTTAAATAGACAAACAATTCTGATTCTTTGAGAAATATATATCAGAGTTAAATTGAATTGATTAGATATATTGACTGTATAGACTGCTGAGTTGATGAATACTATATTAACTATTTTATTCAAAGAATGTAATTATACTTTTATTGAATGCTGTGTCAACTGTGCTGATTGTATAAATCTTCTAAAATATATTATAATCTATCTTAAAACTTTGTAGCAAAGATAATATCAGTCTTAGATATAGAATATCTAAAATCATCAAACTGTCTATAAAGATGTGAATGTTAAGAGAAGATACAGTTAAGAAAATAAAAATATATAAATCTATAAAGTAATATCTCAATACTAATAAATGATTTTGATATATTATAACATCTACAGAGTATCTTTATCATTCAATATTTGATCTAGAATATATAACTATACTTTCAATAAAGTTTAAGCAATTAAAAAAATATTTTTTTCATTGTAGCAATCACTAGTAGATATATTGAATATCATTCTCTAATAAAATAAAAAGAAAAAAAGATTAAAACAGTAAGTTATTCTTAAATACAGATTAAAACAGTTGAATACTAGATCTGCTAATTCTCTCTCTATCAATCTGATTCTTAATTTTCTTCTATTTTAACTCAGTTTATATTATTAATATTATTAGAAGAATCTAAGTTGAGTGAATTCATAATCTGACTTCATTCAATATCTGATCTATTCTCTAAAATTTCTCTCTTTTTGAAACTGTTGTAGTTGTGACTGATAGTGAGAATGATAATACTGTTTTCAAGACTGATATATTTGAAGATAAAACTCTTGAAACAGATATAGAAGATATGAGTCTGTCTGAAGTGACTGATTATATATTGAAAATAATATACATCACAGTGTTTCTGAGTATGATCAAGAACATTGATATTGACAATAATGTAGCAGATATAATAAGTATAAAAGAGTTCAATATTGAAATGATTGAGTTTACAGAGAAAATCAATTTTCTTCTTGACAATCAGATTAAAAATAACAACAGAATATTCATCTCTCTGAAAGTTATTGATTTTATAAAGAAGAATTTTACTGTATTCAGAGTCTAAAATCTTCTGAAGATAAATAATTATAGCAGTGTATACTAGATACTGATTATTATAGAGTGTCAGAATCACAATATCATTGATGAGAATACTGACTATAATATAAAGAGAGATAATTAGATTATATACAAAAATAATATTGAAAAAATTACTGAGTGAGTAAGTAATTAAATTGACAGAGACAGTGCTGTTGATCAGATTGATTATAACAGAAACTGATAAAATTTCAAAGTATTTCTTATTGAATTTTTTAATATTATAAGTCTGTTTGATAATTTGTTGAACATCAGAGGTATTTAATAACAAACTCTGATAGAAGATATTGAATACAACAGCACTGACTGAAGAGTGTAAGTGATATTGAGTATTAAATATATCAATTTAAATATCAGCTTTAATCAGATAAGTGAACAGAGACTGATAAATCTGAAGCTTGAAATTATTACTGATATTATTTAATATAATTATAGAGTATAATTGAAATTCATCACTGATAAAGATGTAGATCTGAGAATTATAGTGAATAATAATAGATTAATTCTCTATCTTAAAAGTCTTGACTGCTTTATTGACAATGATGATATCTGAATTAATATAGTTGTAGATTTTGATAACTACAGTCTGAGAAAAAATGAAAAATAAAATATTAGTATTCTGAAGAATATTCTGATACAGTTCAGAGATAAACTTATTTAATTTTTCAATTATCTCAGAATTATTATTGAGAAGATCTTATGAGAATTGATTATAGAGCTGACAGAGTGATATATATCAAATAATGTCTTTTATATAAGACTTAATGAAATCAGCAAAATGCAGCATTTATATACTCAGACTGAGAAAAAGATAAATAAATTATGAGTTATTGAATCTGAAATGTCAATACAAATCAGTAATAACTTGAATATAGCTTTTATATATAACAGAGATGATAATAATCTGAAAGATATTCTCTGTAAAATTAATAATATTGATTATCTGTGGTTGATTGTTATAAGAGAAACTGTATTTATCTTCAGCTTCAGCTCAGATAATATTCTCATCTGTATTAATAAAATAAATACAAATAATAATTGATTCAGTGATTGATTTGTTGATATCAGAACTCTGAAGATAGTCATTATACTTCTTTTTCAGAGTTTTGTATATTATAATGATGAGTTTATTGACTGATTCATTGAACAGAGCAGTGATGAGAAGCTGATGCTTGTCATTTTCAACTTCATTCTTTGAAGTCTCAATAAATAAAAGTATTGTATGAGTGATTCAGTAAAACTTGCTGATTTCAGATAATTTCTGAAAAAAACTCATCTTTTCAATCAGAGATAGCAAACTGTTCATTGCAAGAGTCTGTTTGATATTGAACTCAGTGATTAAATAAATATTATTGATTAGACTCAGATATTCACTGCTTTTGATTAATTTATAGATGTTGATATAATAAAGATGAATAAATTAAAGATTATTGATTAAAAGAAACTTTTCTATATTAATCTTTTACAGTGTAAGTCTATTGTTCTGAAACTTGTGAAGATTTGTAATTTGAAGATGAAAAAGTATAATGAACTGAATTACTTAAATAAGTACTGAAATATTATAAATACTGATTACTGTAAAATGCAATTTGAATACTATCTGAGTCTCCATGAAATCAACTGATTCAAAGAATATATAAAAGAAAGTGAAATCATTGATTTAATGTAACTTATTTTTGATTCAGAGACAGATGATGTATAGACTGAAATGAGATAAAAATATAAAGAAAAAATGATTAACAATCTGAGCAGATCAGTTTAAAAGAGAATTGTTAATATTTAAATTGAAATTGATCTTGAGGCTGTCATCTGATTGCAGACAGTATTTAATATTTTTGAAAATACAGAGAAAGATATAGTAATGATAATAATCTGTCTCTAAAATAATCATCAGATAAATATAAATTGACTGCTGATCAAGATCAGCTCTGAGCTGTGTTTAAATCTTATTCTCAATAACTGTTTCAAAATCAAGAACAGTGATGTACTTCTTCAGATTGATAAATGAAATCTATTATTTAATCTGATACTGAGAATATCAATTGAGTTCAGAGTAGTCTTTAATCTAAATAAAGATATAGTTGAAATGATCAGAATATCATTTGAAAAGATTATTTATCAGAGAATTTACAGAGTTATAAAACTATTGAACAAAGTTTTTAAGAAGAGTGTTGAAGTCTGTACTTCTAATAATTATAAAGACTCTGACAAATAATGAATTGCTGAATAAAAACAGATTATAAATAGTATTGATCTGAATATACTGTAACTTAAAGTCTCAATTGATAAATATATTATAGATATGAATATTGTTGATATCTGTCTTGTATTATTTGAAGATATAGTTGAATTTGAAGAGATAATAGAAATTACAGAGTTCTTTATAGTAATATATCAAGTTCTTAATCTTATCTGAAAGAATTTTGATGCTGATATTATTGCAGATAGTGACTTTGTAAAATCTTATATACTATAGCAGAAGATGAATTGCTGTATAATATCTTTCTTTGAAAATAATTGCAGAATCAAAGACTGTAAATTTGAGATTCAAAATAATCTTATACTTCTTCTTAATGTAAATTATAAGATTGATATAGATGTGAGAAATGTTTTTCTGAATATCAGTACAGAGCTCTCTGATAATCTGTTTCTTCTTGAGAAAATAGAATGCAGTATAATAAATATAACACTGAAATATCTTATAAGCTGAATGATTAAGTCTGTATATAATATCAGATATAAGTTTATTCTTCTGATTATAATCAGATATATCTAAGATATCATCTCTGCTGTCAGTATTAAATTCTGAGAAGCTATTTTTTTTATCAGCTGATAATCTAAATATTTTATCTTTGTTATAAGTATTGAATTTATATCTGAGTGTCATTTTGAATGATTGTAACTGAAGAATAACTCAAAAAATCAAGATTAGCAATATTAATAATATTGTAAAAAATAGAATAAGAATGAGAAAAATTTTATAACAGATATGGCTGAAAATCAACTGAAGATTAAGAAGAGAAATCAAGAAAAGATTACAGATAAGTTTGAGCTCAGTGATTAAATCAATCTAAAAGTGATATAATTAGCAGATAAGAATGAAAGATAAAGATAAAGATATAAAGAATAAATAAAAGATAGACAAAGTAGATAACAGATATGAAACTATAAAATAGTCAGTTGAATAATTGAGAGAATAAAATATCAAGAAATTGAGTAAAAAATTAAAAGATTAAAAGATTGAGAGAATCTAAAATTGAGAGGATGAAAGATCTAAAGATATAACACAAAGAAAAGAGAGAAGTCTAAGAAATATAATAAAATGAAAGAAAGAAAATCTCTATAATATAAATAGACAATATAGTCTGACAGTAATGATAGCTGCAAGAGATATACAGTTCATCAGAAAATGATAAAAATGAAGATATTGAAAATACTGTCTATAATAAAATATCTAAGATCAAAGAAAAAGATAAGATATGAAGCTAAATATAGTCAGTTGATGATTAAAGAGAAACAGTCTCTAAAAATAAGAGATAATAACTGCTTAAATTAGATTATATTGTTATTTATTTATCTGTATATTCAATCAATAAATAAAAGAATTAAGCAACTGACAAGTCTAAATAATAGATATGAAAGAATATTTTTGTATTCATTATATTCTTCTATATATAGAGCAGAGTATCACTGTTTTAAAATGACTTCTGAAACAGCAGCTATGATTGTAATTTATTTTGTTTTATATTTTTATATTAAAAGATAGAAAAAGAAAAAAAAAGAAATTAAGTATTAATTGTTTGTAGACAAGGAATTTTGTTGAATGACAGTGATAGTAATAGCTGAAAAAGCTTTCTCTTTTCTTCAATATAATTCAAGCTTCTATCAATCTGTATAAACTAAGTAAATTTTTAAAATTTTAAGATAACTCTAATTTTACTATAATTTACAGAGTTGAGAGTTGATTTGATTAATCTTCAAGATAATACTGTGAGAAATATATAGATATATATTTTATATACTCTGCAGTACAGACAGTAGAATATATAAAATTATAATTCTTCTCTAATTTACATATTTCAAAATTCAGAAAATCTATTATATTCAATATCTGCTGTATAAACTGTATGAATTGTATATTTTATATCAACTGTATATTTTATATTAACTGTATATTTTATATCAATTATATATTTTACACTGATTGTATATTTTGTACTGACTATGTATTTTGTATCAATTATATATTTAATACTGACTGTATAAATTATAGAAGTTGTATAGATATATATTTTTACTTATAAGTTTTAAAATAGAAAATATAAACTTAATTGAATTGAAAATTCAAAAAATAAGAAGAAAGACAACAAATAAAATGATCAGCTGCAATGTATATATTATTAGTTAACTAAATATTATTATAATTATAGATTGTATTATTTGTATTATCTGAATGATTTATACAATCTATCTGCAGCAGATATTGTCAACAAACTAAGCACTATCTTAATCTCAAATTTCAAATTAATTAAGAAGAGAAAGAAGATGAAAGTAGTATATAAATAATTCTTATATAAGAAGAATTCTAAGAAAATAATATCAGAGATCATACTCTGATGAAGTGTGAAGTGAAAGAATTATCTAAAAGTTAATTATAATAAAGAGAATTCTTATGAATATATATAAATATATAAGAGATTAAACAGCTTCAGAAAAAAAGTAGATTTATTATACAACTAAATTATAATTATTTCACTATGTCAGTCAGTGACTGTTCACTGACTCATAAATCTTGAGATTTAGATAAATATATAGTGAAATCATTATAAAGTAATTAGAAGTCAAAAAAAATCATTATTGTATTAATAATATCATCAATTTCTATCTATATAATCACTAATTCTAAAAAACATTGTATTTATTAATATTATTTACTATTGAAAATCATTTATATCTGTATATAATTCCTTCTGAATCTCTTAAATCATCTCTCTCTCATTATTATTGTTCTCTGTTATTTTCATCTCAATATTAATATTCATTTCTACAAACTTGCAAATTAATGTTAGAGTTTTTGAAGACTCAGAGTCAAGAGCTATTTATTATTTAAAAGAAGAGTTTTCAGAGAGATTAAAAGCAGTGTATTTACTTATTTATATTATTATCAACTTCTGTATCAATCTGAGAATCATTTTATCACTTCTAATTTATATTTTCACTGAGAATATCAAGAGTTCTGAGGTTGCTTATAGTCAGAGAATTAATCAAAGTTGAAAGATTGAAGAAGAAAAAAAAAGAGAAAACAGCAGCAGCAGAGATATTAGCAGAAGAGAGAATGAAAAAAAAATTATCACTGTTATCAAATTTCTTATTACTGTTCTCAAGATAATCAGTGAATTTCTTAATAAATATTATTGTTTTATACATTTCAATAGCAATACAGATAGCTTTATTATTGATATTATTTGTAATACTTATAAGATTCTCTATTGCTATTTTTTACTTTTTAATATAACTGTTTATCACTTTTATAATCTCTCACTGTATTATAAATCTGATTGTTTGAATTTTCAATTTCATCTTCTCAATGATGACTTTCTTCTTCTCAATCTCTAGTTTTACTTTTTCAATATCTAGTTTAATTTTTTTGATCTCAATTTTTATTTTATTAGTAGTATTGATTGTGATATTTAAAGCTTTCAGAGTAATTATAATACTCTTCATATACTGTGCTTTCACTTCTTATTATTATATCTTAGCTTTCTTAATTTATTTCAGAAGATCTTTCACTGTCTCTACTATCTATTTTTTTATAATTTTCTTGAATTGATCTGATATAGTAAGATAAAAATTATGGATTTGAGCCAACTGATCAATTGAGTCTTTGAATTTTTTGAGAGTAATTATATATTCTTTTTTTTTATAATTATAGTTTATGTAATTCAAAGGTTGCTTAAGCTTCTCAAAGCTTCTAAGCTTTGCAGCTCTTCTTATACAAAATAACTAGTGCAGTAGCATACACCATCCTTGATAATAGAGGGTGGCATACACCATGAAAGAATAATAAGCTGAAATTATTACATTCTCCTCTATCAAATCCATCTATATTCTTGTGACTGTGTTCTGCCATCCATGCCTGTCTTCACAGCACACTATCTCTGAAACATTCATAGCATATGTTCATCAAGTTCTTATTGTGATCATATATTGTCTAACTCAAAACAGTAAGACACTCTCACTTCACACACACAAGAATTTCTATCACAACAACACCATCTCATCACTAACCACATTATGTTTGCAACTATCTCATTCTATTTATTCACTCATACCCCTTCATTCAACCTTCTCTGTCTTGTTTTCAATCATTCTATACATCTATTCTATCTTATCTAGACTGGCCGCTGGGACCATGAATTACACATTTGGTTTGGTTTGGTTTGGTCCCAGTCCATTTCTTGGCATGATTTTAGTGGGACCAGGACCAGAATGGGAGTGTAAAGTGACTAGAATTATCAAAACATGAGTGAAATGGGACTAAAAAATCTTGATATTCCATGTAAAGTGACTGACTATCAAAATCAGAACATGATCTGGGACTGATCATGATTTTGACTCAAGTTTGGTCCCATTCTGATGATTATATAATACATCAATCTGATGATATGATTGGTGGAGATATTACCTCTATCTTGCTTAGTGCTCAATGCTCTGATGGCTCGCTATTAGATCCCCTATCTACCACTGCCAATCTACCTACCACTGCTAATCTATGCCGCTGCCAACCTATCTATCGCTGCTAATCTATCGCTGCTGCCAACCTATCTACCGCTGCCAACCTACCTATCGCTGCCAATCTATCTACCACTGCTAATCTATCGCTGCTAATCTATCGCTGCTAATCTATTGCTGCTAATCTATCTATCACTGCTAATCTATCGCTGCCAACCTACCTACCGCTGCCAACCTATCTACCACTGCCAATCTACCTACCGCTGCCAACCTACCTACCACTGCTAATCTATCACTGCTAATCTATCGCTGCTAATCTATTGCTGCTAATCTATCGCTGCTAATCTATTGCTGCTAATCTATCTATCACTGCTAATCTATCGCTGCCAACCTACCTACCGCTGCCAATCTACCTACCGCTGCCAACCTACCTACCACTGCTAATCTATCACTGCTAATCTATCGCTGCTAATCTATTGCTGCTAATCTATCGCTGCTAATCTATTGCTGCTAATCTATCTATCACTGCTAATCTATCGCTGCCAACCTACCTACCGCTGCCAACCTATCTACCACTGCCAATCTACCTACCGCTGCCAACCTACCTACCACTGCTAATCTATCACTGCTAATCTATCGCTGCTAATCTATTGCTGCTAATCTATCGCTGCTAATCTATTGCTGCTAATCTATCTATCACTGCTAATCTATCGCTGCCAACCTACCTACCGCTGCCAACCTACCTACCGCTGCCAACCTACCTACCACTGCTAATCTATCACTGCTAATCTATCGCTGCCAACCTATATAGGGTAAATCATGGTCCCATTTGGTCCCATTTTGTAAAATGGGACCAAATGGGACTGGGACCACTAATTTATTAGTAAAACATGATCTGGGACTAGATTTATAATATAAACAGTGTAAAGTGACTAATTTACTAAACACTATATGGGACCAGGACTAAGATATCTAATAATGGGACTGAGGAAAAATTTGGTCCCAGTCCCATGCATGGTCACACGGCCAGTCTAATCTTATCAAATATCTAGCCCCTCTCTGTTCTACAATATGATATCTGATTGTTGCAGTTCATATCATTCTAGTCATATCAGTCAATCTACTGATAAGTTCTCATCAATCAAACCTTGTCAAAAGCTAATTTGACTGCAAATCAATGACTCTTATAGTTGTTAATTATTGCTAGCTTCTACTTCTCATCATCAGAGCATATATCTGACTCACAATTGTTCAAGCTCTTCTTTCAATGACTCTCTCTTACACAATCTCACTTCTGTTGAAAAGGTTGCATCTGACAATATTGTGAGAATCAGACACAATGATAATAACATAAATATCTCAATTAATGACAAAAACATGAGTGAAACAGTTGATAAGATTGCTGATGTGGACATGGACAGTGATGATAGCACTTATGATGACAATGTAATGACAGATACTCTCATATTATCTTCTGCTGCTGCTCTCTCTGCTCTCATTTATATCTCTGTCTTCTCTGCTGTCTCTGTCTCTTCCACTGCTTGTGCTTTCTCTGCTGTTCTCAATTCTACCTCTTCTGTCCACATCAATTCCTCTCTCTTCTTTCACACTGATTTCTCACTTTTATTTACTCTTTTAGAGGCATTGTATATCTTCAGCAGCTTCTCTCTTTATCCTCCACATCTCTCTTCTGCACCCACTGCTTTCAAAAAAACATATTTTCATACACAAGTTTTGTACAATACAACTCATTTCACTAGCTATTCATTGATCACATCTCTTGTTTGAAGCAAGTACAAAATATTTAGCAATCTTACACATTTCAGAGAAAATGCTGTCATTCAAATAGATTATATCAAGCATATACAATATTCCCCCCCCTTCATTTATGAATTTTATTTTAATTTGTTATAGATGAAATTGTCCAGAGTCTTCACATTATTGAGATTATGATAGATGAAGATCCCCACATTATATTCATCCATATCAGTTTTTGCATCACTTTCTTATCTTCACACACTTTCAGCTTATCAGACAAATGCTATCATTCTTTGTATTGATATATAATCTTCAAACTAGTCATTTATAGAAAGAAAATACATGTGCAGAATAGTTCAAACAACAATATAGCACTTTTTTATACTCAAGACAAGTATACATCTGTTTCTTGTGTGGGTTGTATACACAGCAAAGACTCATTTCAATTTTGCATTCTGCTTTCTGCATATGATCATCTCATTGACCATCCCCATCTCTATTGCAATTATTTGTGAAGCTTCAAGAAGAGTTTCTGTTCTTTCAGTAAGTATACACTCTTTTCTTTGTATTATAATGACTGCTAATGCTTCATAGTCACTTCAGATACCACTTCATATACATCTATTACTACTCTCATCTTTAATTCTTTTGCAACTCATTCATTCTTCTTCACTTCTGCTTTCACTTCTACTCTTTCTTCTCTTTCTTCATTTTCTGTCAGATAAGCATTCATCATTTATTCTTGTAGAGGTTCAGACATCTGCTCTATCATATTACCCACTTTCATCTCACTCTTCTTCACTCTGATTGATTTTTCTCTGTGTATACATTTCCATTATTTTATTGAGCTTTCTGTGAATCTCTTTATTGAGGATATCAAATCAGTACATCAGACTCTTTGTGAGGCAGAGACATGCTCTGCACTTCTACACACTCATCTTAAGATCTTAAAGTTCTTGATACAGATCAAGTTTTAATTTTTATTGTATATAAATTATTTTTGAGAATGTTGAACTTGAACATTTCATTGATGTGTGTCTTTTTCTTTTTTCTTTATTTTGCAATATTCATGTATTTTTAGAAATCAGACAAAGCTCTTGCAGCAGTCACTAGAACTGTGCACAAATAGATCTTTTTTCTGACTTTCTTTTTCTCTTCCTCTTTTTCTTATCTGACATCAATCTCATACAATCTTTTATCAGTTCTATATTTTAATAATCAGATGCAGTAGATCTCATATCTTTCAACAAGAGTGTTCTGCCTTCACACATTATACTATCCCTCTTCACAAGCTCAGATAACTACAGTAAATAGTTCATTGAAACTAATCTTACTCAATTTCTGAGCATTCTCAGATGCTGAATTGACTTGATTTAGTGTGTTCACTGATATTTCTGACAGTTCATTCTCTGAGATCTTTATACTCAAGCTAGTATAGACAGTCAAATTCTCATCTGAATCTCTTTTGTTCTTGCAATCTGACTCACATATTAATCAGTCATCTCAAACTCATTCTCAATCATATTGCACCCACTGTCTACATTGCAATATCATACAGTCAGTGACAGTCTCATCACTTATCAGCACATGCTGTATATCCACTTTTTCCATTTTCTTCTATTTCTTTTTGATTATTGTAAAGAGGTCTGAGTAAGTGATATCATCTAATTTATAAGCATCAATAATTTCTCTAATTTCTCAGAGCTTTTCTATTGTAAGCTCTCTCTTCTTCAACACTGATGATAGTACTGCAGATGATCACAGCTCATTCAGATCTTTTACTTTCATCTCTATAAGATAAGAGTTATTGATGAGATTGTATAGAACTCATCTCTCTGATTTCTTCAAAGCATATATTTCAAGAGAATATGATTTGAGGATTTTGTACAGTTCAAACCACCTTGATTGGAACTTCTCAGATTTCTCATTGTATACAAGAACTCAAGTGCCCACTGTAAGGCTCATTTCTTTCACTAGTGAGTCTTATATTCTTTTTGTTTGTATGACACAGTTGAGCAGTAATTCATTTGCTTTTACTTGAATATGACTAACTTCTCTCATTCTTACTTTCATATTCACAATCACTGTCTTCTTCTCTATCTACTTCTGCATATTCTTCAGAATACATAGATGTATCTTATAGAGCAGATAGAACAGCAAACACTTTGAGACTGTATACTGACAAACTCATATTGTAAATAACACTTATTCAAAATATTCATCTCATAATCTCATAAGCTTCTTTATTAGATATTTCATCAGTATGCTGTCTAGTATTCCATTCAAGTATTCAACTTTTTCATTTATACAAAAGTAATAGAGTATTGTCATGCAATGCTTCATCTGTAACTGTTTGACAAAGTGTCTCACAGCTTCTTCTACAAGATTTATCTTATTATCTATTAATATCTCACAGAGCATACTATAACTAATATAGATATCATTGTATAGAAACTTAGCAATGATTTTCTTCATCACTTCTGACACCACTCACACAATTGATCACTCTGTGATGTAATCAACTACTGTTATTATTCAGCAGTTTCTATTTGACATTCTTGATAATACCTCTATAAAATCTATCCCTCAATATTCAAATGGCTTAATCATACTCTCTATCTGATGTTGTACTCTCTTACACTTCAAGTCTTATCTTACATTCTTAAAGACTTGGCAGTTCAGATATTCTCATACATATATCTGAATATCTTTCTCTATACTTGATCAGTATACTCAACTTTTCAGAATATCTAAGAGTTCTGAACTTTTCAAGTGATCAAACTTCTTGTGTATATGACTTATCAGATTTTATCAAAACTGAGACTCAAGATACAGTGTCTCAGTATAATCAAGATCACAGTAGAGCACAATATTCTTCTTCAACTTTATAAGCTTGAATTTCAGAAGTATTTCTTCTATCATTTTTGTCAGATGTTTATTGTTCAATACACTTCCATCTCTTAAGTAGATGATCATGGCTTTCAATCACTCTGTCTCATCACAACTCCTCAGTGCTATCAGTATAAGCTCTTTCTGCATTACATTCACTGAGTCTTCTTCTATAAAGTCAGATCTACAACTTATAACATCTGATATAATAGCATCTGACTCTTTTCAGTATTTGATTTGAAGATTGTATATCTGAAACTCTGATATTCATTGTACCAGTCATTTAGAGAGTTTGATTGTTATTTGCAAATAAATAAGACTTTCATGATTGATGATCACTGTTGTCATATACTCATTGTTGATATATCAATCTTATAGATCTAGTGCATACTTGATCACTAGAAGCTTCTTCTCATACACAGAATAGTTAAGCTCTGCATTCAATAACTTTCAGTCATTATACACTACTGAGTGTAATTTATCATTCTTCTTCACTTATAAGAGAGAGTATTCAATGGCTCATTCTGATGCATCTGTTTCAATTGTGAAGAGTTTCATACAATTTGATTGAACAAGCACTGAGAATGTTATCATATGCTCTCTTAATTTCAGAAAGACCTCTTCACAGAAGATATTTCAGATGATCAAATAAAATTTCTTCTTATATAGCTTAGTATTTATCTTCTTAAGAAGATCTGACAGTAGAGCAGTAATTCATACAAAATCTTTCACAAACCTTCTGTAATAAGATGTCAATCTCAGAAATTGACATACATAATGTACATTTCTAGATCTTGATTATTTCACAATAATCTTCATTTTTTCAGAGATTGAGTGTATGCAACCCTCTTTCACAAAATATTCTACAAACTTCAACTTCTTTATATCAAATATATATTTTGATGATTTAGTATAGAGCTTGTGCTCTGTCAGAGTTGTGAGCATCTGATCTATATATTGTAGATGCTCTTCATATAAGTTCAAGAAAATCAAGATATTATCAAAATATATGAGACACAATCAGCTGTTCTGCTTGGCAAGAATCATATTTATTATTATTTAAAAGATTGCAGAGGCATTCATAAGCTTCATTGACATCACAAAAAATTCAAATTTTCTTTATTGAGTGTTAAACACTGTTTTGAGTACTGACAGTTCATCTACACAAATCTGTCAATATTCTGTAAGCAGATTAATCTTTGTCAGATATCAGACATTCTCTATCATATCTAATTGTTGTTGAATTCACAGCAGCAGATATTTATTCTTTACAGTGAGCTTATTGAGTGCTCAATAGTCAATGTATATACATCATTCTCCATTCAGTTTCTTAGCAAATAGAACTGAGAAACCCCACATGCTAGAGAATGATTATATGAGGCCCCTCTTCAACAATTCTTCTATCTGTCACTGTAGTTTCTCAAGATGCATTTGCAATAGAGAGTATACATTGCAATTTATTGATTTCATATTCTCTATATCAATCTTATAAACAAATTCTCTTTCAGACAGCAGAGAAGGTGGGAGATTTATTCAGAAGATCTTCTTATACTTTTCAAACAGTGTCTTCATACACTTTTCATTTTTAGAGTCTTTCACAGACAGCAATTTCTCTGTCTTAGATTTCTTTATGATGTACAGAATGCTCTGAGTTGAAGGTTTACACAGTGCTTATTTTGCTTAATGTTGAGTGATGAGATTCAAGTCTTCCATCCCTGGCACACAGAATCTGTGCCTCATATTTATAAGTAGTATTATATAAACTTGATTCTTACAATTCATCAACTGTATATGACATATACATCAATGGATTCTGAGATCATACTTCTGAAATCAATCAAGCTTCAAGATCAGATCATATTCTACATCTGAGAGTACATACACTCAGATGCAGCACAATCATCTCTTGAAGTGTAAAAGTATTTTTATTCTCACAGACAAGATAAAGTATTGATTGTTCAGAAGCTTTACTCATTTAGATTCCTTCATTCATTATATATCAGACAATTTTGTTAGCATATGATCATCAATATACTTCATTGAAGCACTCATATTCAATAACACTTTCACTGCCACTTCTCTTTTCCATCTCAGATACTCTTTATATATCAGTGTATACAGTTCTACAGTATTCAGATGCTTGTCTGCTTCTTCTTCTGCATTCATCTCTTCATCAATCTTATCTTTAGCTTTTATAGAATTCAGAGAATTATCTAGTGTAGACAACTTATTCACTTCAGAAATCTTCAGCAATTGATCAGTAAGCATCTTCAGCTCTGCTGATCTGTCTAGTTTTTTGATTTCTTGTTCTGCAGATGACTTCAACAATCTCTTGTATTATAATTCTGTCAGTCACAGTGAAAGCATGCTCTGTGCTTACAATATCATATCACTCACTCTGACAAATTCTTCTTGAGAGATTTTGAAGCTTTCACAATAGCATTGAGATTAATATTCATCACATCTGAGTGTCTCAGTGATGGTGCTGTGAGTATAGACATGAATCTTCTTGTGTTTATCAACATTCTCTCTACTTATCTTCACAGCTTGCTCACTTGTTCCCTTGTGAGTAGAGTCTCATACACTTGCTCTACTGTCTGTGATTGTGGGTTAAGACACTTTCATTCAGTATATAACTCAGACATCAAGTTATATACAAATATCTGTAAACAGAAGAATGTCAGAAGCTTCTGATTCATCATAAGATAACACAAGCTGAAATAAATATAGTACAATACAAGATTCTCTTCTTGCTTGTATTTCACAAAGTGTTTATAACACTTATCTTTAGCATTCAATTTCTCAAAGTTATGCAGAATTCATCTTACAAAATCATCCCACATTCACAGTAGCTTATGTTTATCAGATGTCTTCACATTTATTTTCTCAGTTATCATTCAAAGAGATCTAGCTGTTTCTCTAAGAATAGATGCTGTGTGTAAGATCTGCTGTAATTCAGTGAATTGTCATTCCATGAGCTCACACTTCATATAATAGTGGAAACACATACAATTCAATCAGTTAAAAGCAGTATCATTCTTACATTTGCTATCAAAGTGTGGTGGGTTAGATAGATCATCTGATTTGATATATTTCATGATAGACAGTGTATTCTCTGAGAGCACTGTTTGTATCATATATGCTGAGTTAAGGTCATTTGCTGGAGTGTTAATATTGAGTGAACTAGTTAAGCTATACAGTGGAATCTCAAGAGTCACTGAGTGTTCAGTCTCATAATATATATATTTCAGTTCTCAGTGAAGATCAGTCATCTGAGTATCTCATTCATTTTTGATATTTGCTAAGCTATCTGTAAAGTTCATGACATTCATCACTCATTACTGAGTAGCTTTCATACACTGACATTTCTTCTGTATTTCAAGCTCTGTCTGATAAAGATTACATATCACTAGAATCTCTTTCAACAAGATGTTGTGGATGAGAAGCTTGTCATTCTCAGATGTAAGAGCTGCTGCTCTACATACTGCTTCATATAGATTTTCAGAGACTAGTTGCATTTTCTGTGGTTCAGACACAAGAGATAAATATTGATTGAAGATGTTTATAATAATTATCATCAATCATACACTTTTCTCTGTGTCTTAAGAATATCATTCTTATGAAGTGATTTCTTGGTGATATTCTCTTGATCATACAACTGACTGATATCTTCTTCTTAAGCTTGTGAGTAGAGTGGTTCTTTGAACCATCATTCATCTCTACACTGTCTTTCTACACTCTCAGCTCATTTTATATTTTGAGATGAGTTATCTGCTACTGACATTGCAATCAGAAGTATTCCAACTTCACCATTTATTTGTACAATCAAGTTCTCAAGCATAGAGATGACCATACTGACATGATAACTACAACTCACATTATAGGCAGAATTATCATGCTTTTAGAAGTGTATGCTCTCTTCAGTTTAGATATGCTATTAGATGTGATTCAAAGATTGCTTAAGCTTCTCAAAGCTTCTAAGCTTTGCAGCTCTTCTTATACAAAATAACTAGTGCAGTAGTGTACACCATTCTTGATAATAGAGGATGGTGTACACCATGGAAGAATAATAAGCTGAAATTACTACATTTATGTAAGATTTTGAGCTTTCCTCTATCTTATTACAAGCAGTATTCAGATATTGAAGAAAAATATAGTCAATACAGTATTTATATATCATTTATTTATCAGATAGTTTTGTTGAAATATTTAGATAATTATTTATCTCTTTCTTCTGAGCTTTTATAGCTGCTGTATAGATATATTTATTATCAGTTATTTTACTATTACTGCTATTGCTGCTGTTGCTGATATTATAAATTATTAATATTTTTACTATACTGTAGATAAGATATTTTGAAATTAGAACTTTTTTTATTAAAAGTTTTCTATTGCAACTGACAGAATACTAATCTTACTAAAAATGAAAAAAAATTGAATGAGTTTGAAATAATCTTCATAGTATGATATTATTACAAAAAGAAGAAAGAAAGAAAGAAGAAAAAAAAGAAAAAGAATATAATAAATTAATCTCTTTATATATATTGCTGATTCATTTCTGTAGATTGTTATATAATAAATATAAATACTTTTATATTTCATCTCTGAGTGCAATTGTCAGCTAAAGTCAGTATACAATTTATAAATTTCTTCAAGTTTAAATTACTTCATTCATCTTTTAATAAGCTTTGAGAATTCTATAATATCAATTGAAATAAGCTCTTAGTTTTAGAATCAGATTATCACTCAATACTTTTCTATAATAAATTAATATTTTCAGTTTAATCTCTCTTTATATTATAGAAAAACCAACTTTTCTGTGCAAAAAACACTGTAACATGACCTCACATAACCTCATGTGCATCTCATCAAATCCATGAAGAGATTGAACAGCCAGCTCTACAGCCAGCTCTGCAGCCTGTACAGCTCTGATATTAATCTTCATTCTTTCCTTTACAGACATTCTCTACTGTATTTATATTCTTTATATTCATATCTATATTCATTACAATCTATATATTTGTTGATATAGGGTTAGGGTTAGGTTTAGGGTTAGGGTTAGGGTTAAGGGTTAGGGTTAGGGTTAGGGTTAGGGTTAGGGTTAGGGTTAGGGTTAGGGTTAGGGTTAGGGTTAGGGTTAGGGTTAGGGTTAGGGTTAGGGTTAGGGTTAGGGTTAGGGTTAGGGTTAGGGTTAGGGTTAGGGTTAGGGTTAGGGTTAGGGTTAGGGTTAGGGTTGTGGAATCGA